>NC_064927.1:249736262-250039292 GCF_023897955.1 Schistocerca gregaria
GGCACCATGGTCTGGAGAGCCATCGGGTGTGACTTCAGTGCACGTCTATCAGTGACTGAATAATTTGGCTTTCCAGACCGGTAGTGTAGCTAATACATTCTCAGTGTATAGTGTAGGTGTATTAAAAGAAATTCTGAGAGGCGCGAGACTGAATTTTAGATCGTTTATGAGTTTTTTGGAACATGAAAGTCGGTGGATTTGTGCAGAAACACTGCCACGTGCTCGATGGTAGAATCTATGTTCATTCATTGTTAGCTTCTAGTAAATGTGTGCACTTTCAGTGCGTGAGTGTTATATGAAATGCATTCCCAATTCCTACTGAATTTTTCTGTTTTCAATCAATCGTTCCATTGTGGGAATCTGGATTTCTCAACCACATGTGAGCAGAGTAAAGTATAGTGCATATTTATAATCGATCAGTACATTGATTATAGACTGTAATGTGGAATATGTATTTCTTTAGCCAAATTATTTTGTGATTCAAGAATTGAGCACTTCAGGGTACTTTTAGAATATACCAGCATTTAATTCTTCCTCGTATTACTTTTCCATCAACTGTTCATGCCTTTAACATTCGTAGGTCGTTTGTACGCTTTACTACATTTCTGTAAGTTTTGTCGAAGCGATAACCGGGAATTTTCTTTGTATTGTGCAATATGCTACCGTGTGCTTATCAGCCTACGTACTGTCTCACGTCTCTAGTCAAGTTACCCTCTACTGAATAGTTATTTTGTTTTGTGATAGATGTGGCAGTAATAAGGCTGTGTTTATTTCGGTGTATTGGTGCATTGTGGTATGAGGGGTGTGCGATCCTGATGTATTTCATTGAATCTTCGTGTAAAGTTGGGGACCACACCAACCTATTATGTTTTGAATGCTGCATTTTTGTCTGCACTTGGTCCACGTTCAATCAAATTCTTTGATAAATCATTCCGACTATATGTTGAAAAATAATTCACGATTTCTATACTGCAGTCCCATCCCCTTTTCTCTATTGTATTTGTGGAAGAATGAATAGAAGACCTCATTATTAAATTAGAAGTTCTGTTCTTTCTCCTTGGTTAATAAGTTAGATGCAGAAGATAGTTATGCGTTGCTTTTTCCTTTGAATGATTGTGAGATGCAAGCATTGAGTGGGCTTACAGTTAAATATTAAAGGAATGCTGCTCTCTTTAAATTGAAATAATTAATTTGTCCCTAACTAGCACATTTTAATATTAACGGGTACGTCTCGCACGGCGAATCCTACTTTCGGAACCTCTGACAGTAGATATAATCGTCCATGAAGCAGTTAGATACAATAAAATTACGAAAAGATGTATAGGATGACAAATATAAACTCCTTCCAGGTTTCAATTGGTTTCTTTTGTTTTCGTGTATTGCATTGATACCGCGTTGTTTTGTGTTTTGAATTTGTTATTTGAAGCGTGTTCGTGCAATTTTATGTACTCTGATTTTGGGGATTTCCATTTCCTTTAATTCTGTGGTGAGCTTATGGAGTCAATAGTAGGCGGCTTAGTAAGCGCAGGTATTTAATTTTGTGTTGCATTTGCTGAATCTAAATTCTGGTTGAATACGAGTTAGCTTCGGAAAATGGCATAACAAAATAGGTCCAAAAGCAGCTCGCGGCGAACTAAGGATATGACAAACTATTCGACGGAATCTGTAACGTGAGACACGTGGGATGAAAATGTAAGATTACTAGGAAACATTCATCTCACGTTTGAGAAAGCGAACACCGAGTGGGAGCCGATCCATTGTCTAGTGAGCAAGGCAGTTTGAGTTTTAGTAGAGGGAGTGATATTTGTAGTAAGTTGCAACAGTGGATCCCAGACGAATTATGAAGTTGCAGTAACGATATAAGTGACGCCGCTGTTTCCAAAACTCTGATTCTGAAACTGTGCAACTGCGAAAAATGAACAGGAAACGAGTGGCTGTGTGAGTCGAGAGTGTAGAGGGTTTTCTACGTCCGGTTTTTTAAAGAAATAATAGAAATTAAAGAATTAAGTAAAAGGGCGAAAAAATAAAACCCAGGCCGAACAAATTAAAATTCAGGGTGAAAATACACTGAAGAGCCAAAGAAACCGGTATAGGCATGAATATTCAAATACAGAGATATGTAAACAGGTAGAATACGGCACTGCGGTCAGCAACGCCTGTAAAAGACAAGAAGTGTCTGACTCAGTTGTTAGATCGATTACTGCCGTTACAATGGCAGGTTATCAAGATTCAGGCCAGTTTGAACCTGGTGTTATAGCCGACGCACGAGCGATGGGACATAGCTTCTCCGGGGCAGCGATGAAGTGGGGATTTTCCCGTACGACCATTTTACGAGTGTACCGTCAATATCAGGACTCCGGTGAAACATCAAATCTCCGCCATCGCTGCGGCTGGGAAAAGATCCTTCAAGAACGGGACCAACGACCTTGGCGGCTGCACGACACAGAATCTTTACGTCTCGCCTGGGCCTGTTAGACTGTTAATGACTGGAAACATTTTGCCTCGTCGGACGAGTCTCGTTTCAAATTGTATCAAGCGAATGGACGTGTGCGGATATGGAAACAACCTCATGAATCCATGGACGCAGGGAACTGTTCAAGCTGGTGGAGGCTCTGTAATGGTATGGGGCGTGTGTAATTGGAGTGATACGGGACCCCTTATACATCTAGATACGGTTCTGAGAGGTGACACGTACGTAAGTATCCTCTCTGATCACCTGCATCCATTCCTGGCCACTGTGCATTCCAACGGTCTTGGACAATTCCATCATGGCAATGCGACACCCGACACGTCCAGTATTGCTACAGAGTTTCTCCAGGAACACTTTTCTGAGTTTAAACACTTTCGCTGGCTACCAAACTCCCCAGACATGAACATTATTGAGGATATCTGGGATGCCTTGCAACATGCTGTTCAGAAGATATCTCCGCCCCCTGTTACGGATATATGGACAACCCGGCAGGATTCATGTTGTCAGTTCCCTCCAGCACTACTTCAGACATTAGTCGAGTGCATGCCACATCGTGTTGCGGCACTTCTGCGCACTCGCGGGGGCCCCACCCGAATTAGGCAGGTGTACCAGTTTCTTTGGCTCTTCAGTGTATAACCAGGAAAATTTAAGAGATGACTAAAACTTTAGACGAGAGGTTTGAATCGCTAAGCATTCAGATTCAGAAAAAACGTTAGAAAAGAACAGGAGACTTAGTTTCTAAGGGCTGATAACAGAATCGAAACCGTAAAATCAAGTTGCGTGAAGAGGCTGAAGAACACACTGACGTCGTACAACCAGATCTAGACACTGTACGACAGAACAGATGAAATATAGAATGCAGATTGCAGCTCATGGTTCGTCAGTACAGGAACTGGAAACTAAATTAATATCGTTAAAGCTAAACACAGAGGAACAAAATTTAAATCTCAAAGGGGGGATACCACAGCAAGCGGAAAGCGTGAAGGAACTTGTGAATACGGATAGAAACAGTGGTCGGACTGTTCCGATTGCGGTGTCTGATTCTGACGAAGTTAAGTCTCTGGAAAAGTTTAGAGAATGTAGTGTGAGATCAAACATTGTCATCGAGTGATCACACAGGAATTACATGAGCAGGTGGCTAAGGCAGAGGAAAGTTTATCTCATAGCGGTGGCGATAATAGGAATATTAGCAAAGACAGGTATCAAGGGCAGGATCATTGCGACTCCGGACTCGAGGATGAGTCGCACGGTGAACAGGATAAATAATGGGAGGCACGAAGAAATAATAATTACAGAAATTTCCGAGGATTTTCGATCTGACAAGAGATGCGAGGGTTAGACTACAAGCATTTATTGTCGGTACGAAAGTTTGAGGTTTTTCGCAACTCACCCAAGTGCATTCACCCCAGGGGTTGGCCAGAACAGCTCACTTTTTCGTTACCATCTTAATGGCCCAGTGCTTCCCGAAGTGAATTTATTTGCGGTTATTTGGAAAGTGAACTGGCACTTAGAACGCGATCTATCTCGTGAGAGAGCACACGTACAGGAAGTTTTGCCAAGTATTTTTGTTCCCATAGAGATCGGAGGCCGCGCAAGATCGTGTAAAACACAAAATCATAATGGTGCCAGATTATCAGTGTTCAGGGTATTCGAGTCTAGCATTGCTCTTGTAACCGAGGGTGCCAAAGAACCTGTTTTTGTACAACCCATGTAGTCCGGCAGAACTGATTAGAATTTGCATCACTAAGATGCCTGCGTATCTTAGACTCATTATCCTAACAGGAAGATGCAATAATGGTGTAGAAACTTTCGAAATATTATTACAGGAACTGAAATATGACGCGGGGTAATTGGTTACAAAATGACTGGCGAGGCCAAAATAATTACTATGAACCGCCGCGCAATAGGAGCTGTAGTGGAGGTAGGCACAACAGGCGTGAAGGTACGTGTGATCGCAACAGATTCGGTGGGCCGTAGCAGCTGCGCGGTTCCGGAGTGAAGCACCTAGAACCGCTCGGCCACAGCGGCCAGCAGGTGGAATCGGCACAACCGTCATGGCGGGCGGACAAGAAGTTCTCCATCTGATACTTCAAATCGAAACAATTAGAGTAGGCCGAATTACGCCAGTGATACTAATTTGAGAATAAACTGAGAAATAATGGCAGAAATATGGTCCCAGCTGGTGTGAATATACGCTCTGCAGACCTGAGGAGTAATTCGGCAATCTTCTCAGCAGCTGTAACAATCGTCACTAGCAGAGGACGTCATAATTGAAGGACCTGAAGTTGAACCGGAGTACAATATAAATTTCGTCATCGCAGAAGATGTTACAGAAATCCTTTTGGAGGAGAAGATAGAGGCAAAAATCCCGATCGTAAATCCAATTGTGTCGGTTTCTTTAGGCTGGGATGACCAATGCTGCATCTTCGACAAGGGTAGTCCTGTCTCCGTTACAAGAGAGAGTGCGTTTCGAAAATTTAAAAAAAGTGAAAATAGGGCCGATTTTGTCACTGAAAGAAATGAGAGTTATGGGAGCGCTTTCAGCAAGAGTGTAGAGATATAGAGACAGACTATGCTAACGTTTATGTACCACGGATTAGAAATAAGAGCAAATCTGTTAAAAGTGCTACTATTAAATGACGACATTTCTTTGAGGATTGGATTTGTGAATTACAACCAAGCTGGAGGAGATCCGTCGATTACCATAAAGGGTAGTGTGTAAAGAATGCGCAGTGAGTAGTGAAATGGAGCTGGGTTGCTTAAAGAGCTAGAACCAGAGCTTGGTAAATTCAGTAGTGATGGAAGGAGCCATGGCGCTTCGCTTTTCGATCTTCAAAGAAATGAGGCTGTTGTTAATATGGTGACAGCGAGAGCGCATGATGCTCAAGGAGCCTCAGCGGCAGAACCACAAGAACTGTCTCGAATCCTGCGGGAACGCAAGAAGATTTTTTCGGACTCGGCTAGGACGATTAAGGATTTGGAATATGTCAGGGTACAGGAACACAGGAAGTTTCTTTTTTTGTAAAACCACACGCCATTCCCCTAGCGTATAAAGCGAGAGTAGAGAAAGAGGTACAGTAAATGTGAAGAGAAGGAGTTACTGGATGAAGAGTTAGCTCATACAACAGCCCTTTGTTAACGGTCCCAAAAAGAGACAATGACGCTAGAATGGTTCTGGATTCTAGACAAGTTCATACTGTCATCCTCTCAGAGCCGGCCGACCGGAAAGCTTAGGATAATGGTACAAATGGCTCTGAGCACTATGCGACCCAACTTCTGAGGTCATCAGTCGCCTAGAACTTAGAACTAATTAAACCTAACTAACCTAAGGACGTCACACACATCCATGCCCAAGGCAGGATTCGAACCTGCGACCGTAGCGGTCGCTCGGTTCCAGACCTAGAACCGCACGGCCACTCCGGCGGGCTGCTTTGGATAACTAGTGCAGAAATTTCATGGAGTGTTCTTGCTGACTTATATTGATCTTCGTGCTAACTACTTCAAATTGTATTATGTTGAAATTGTCGCCAGTATACGGCATTATTGAGTTTTGGTAAATGTTACCAGTTCAAGAGACTCCCATTTGGCCTAAGTCACTGACTGATGTAGTATAGAATTCCTGCGCTACGTTTTCGGCGAATGGGGTCCACCAAGATCCAGACAAGATATGAGCAGTAAAAAAATATTCAGTTGGCAAAACTAAGAGGCAACTTAGGGCCTATCATGACTTAGTAAATTTTTACAGACGCTTTATAAATTGTATGATTTCGTTACATTTCGATTGTGTTGATTATCGGAAAAATGAAGCCTCAGGTTGGGATGCACAGGCGCAGAGGGAAATTTATGATGTCACAGTGACCTTAGTGAATGTAGAAATTTTGGTGCACCCCTGTTTGAATAAGACATTCTGTTTGATGACGGACAGTTCAGGATCTGATGCGGGAGCAGTCCTGCTTCAAGAATCCGAATGTGGAGATACATCATCATGGAGAACCCTAGCGTTCGCAAGTCACTTCCTGTCTCAGACCGAGAGGAATTAGAGGGGTTCGCCATTGTGTGGGCTTCTCAAAATTTACATTCTTTTTATTTGGGAGAACAACTTAGATGTATACCGATCACCGCTCTTTGCAGTTCTTAATTTCTGCAAAAAGAGCCATGGCAGGTTGTACCATTGAGCACTTCACCTGCAGGAATATAGATTTACCATTGGACATATTCCTGGACACAAAAATATAATAGCTTTGACGTTGTCCCCCATTCCAGACAGTTTTCTTTCCAGTTTAGGAGGAAATCAGAGGGAGCATGATTTTACTTTGCTATACCTTAAAAAAAAATGTGACATTTGAAAACCATGTGATAAATTCACTGGAACATATCGTGTTTGGAAAAAGTAAGGATCCTCTATTAAAAGAGGTAGATGAGAAGCAGCATGACAAGGAAAATTATTTAGTCTCGAATGACGTTTTATCTAAACGAAGAGAACCGGGACATTATAAATGGCTTTTAGTGATTCCTTATGAGTTGATAAGCAAACTTACATGGTACATTCAGCTCAGTATCGTTAATTTGGTGCCTTTAAATGTTGTAACAAATGGAGGAAAGCATGTTACTTTAATAATACGTTGAAGAGAATTCGCCAAGTGTTAAGAGTGTGTAAAACTTGCCAAAAAGCGAAGTCGCCTGCTCCCATTTATCCCATTATTGTAACAAGATTGAAGGAAATAGCCGCGACGAATTTACTAGGACATATTCCTCGAACGACGTTAGATTGTCCGTATATTTTCGTGTCTAGCCAACTAACGTTCAAATTTGTTACTTTATTGTCATTATGGAAACATAGGAAAAACGGTGGCAGCCGCATTCGAGAAACGGTTCTTGCGAGAAGCGTGTTATCTCTGACAATAGCTTGCAGTACAGATCACGACATTATTTAAGTATGGTAGGGAGACATTAGATTATGACAGTTATCATTACGCAGTTAGTATGTCAGGAAACACAGAACATAGGATGTGCTCTTACAATCATTTCAGAACATCCTGAATGATCTCGAAAATGAATCCACGACGCTTTCACCAGTCTTGGTGATGAAGAGCCTACAAACTGGATAAAGGAGATTGTGCAGTGACCAAAGGAATGTCGACTTCCTCGATCTCTTTTCATAGATATGGCCTTGAAAAATCTGAGACAAGCAGCAGAACGGAGGGTAAAGTATAATAGTAAATGTGTAAGGCAGATTAGTTTCCACATTGGACGGAAAGTACTGGTACCCTCACATGGAATGTCTAATAAAACGAATGCCCTGTATAACAAAATTTTCAGGATTTTCAGTGGACAATACAGAATTCCTCAATGGGGAGCGAAAATAATCTCGATTTGATCGGTTTGATGATGTGTTATGTATAATGATGTCATACAGGTGATTAAGCAATGATTAATAAGAAGATTGTTTTTTCTTTCTTCTTCGTTTCTACTTATTGCATATTTTGCCAAACAACATGATGATTTGAAAATGTGCAATGCTGAGATCCTTGGTAACACATTTTGAGTAATGGTAGATTGATTGGTGTGGATTCTCAGTAGTTAAGTGGATCATTGATGACTTTGGGATGACGAAAGATATGGGTTATTTTGAATATGGTTAGTTAGATAATATGTCTGAGTGTGTGTACGAGTGCCTGGTTGTTTGATGGTGAACTGATTGTTTGTAATGAATCGACTATATTTTCCTAACGAATATTTTATATATTTTGAAGCTAATAGCATATTAATGACTCTGTTTTTGCTGAAATGATTTACCTGTAAGGTATTTTTGTCTCAGATTTTGAAGTTTTAATGTTGATAATTACCTGATGCCTGGATAACCTGTTTTGTACATACGTTATACCTGTGATTCATAATTCTGATGTAATTTGGGGTATCTTGAGTGCGTATGATTTATTATGTCAGAGAATTACTGACTATGTTTTAAGATATCAAGTATTTGCTTTTGTGTGAAGTATGGAGAGAAAAGAAGCTGAACAGAAGTCACGACAGTACAGAGAGGTATAATTCATATAGTGTTGTATGGATAGTCAACCCAAGAAGACGTGTATCACTCTGATGATAGAGATGGTATCTGTGAGGTGATATACAAAAGAAACAGTATGTCCAGGACAGAGAGAGTGAAACAAGAGGAATATGGTAAAGGGTTATCTCTGTTCCATTTTTTGTTCTCTATTGATAGGGAGATAAAAGTACTTAAGTTAAAATGATTTGCTTTCGATTCAATTACAAGAGATCTGCGTGTAAATAGAATCTGTTTTTAAGAGCAACTGGCAGTTGTGGTAGAATTGGCTAACCACGGAGAATTGTTGTGTGTTTAGCTGCATGGTCGTGGGTTGTATAATCTAAGGTTCCAGTAGACAATAACGGTGAAAACTGTTACTTGTTCAGTGTTATGAGTAGTTATCGCATAGTGCGGGTTAGTAGATGACTATTGGGTTGTAGGTAAACAACACGGTGAAGGAAAATGTGAGATCTGAGAGGTGGAATGAGTTAATGGTGGGATTTTCTATCAGTGTTGACCATCTGATTACTGTACGACTGACAAGAAATGTGTAACTTTACTGTGTATATGTAACTTTATTCCTCTACAAAATAAAAAACGTGTGTTGGTTCTGAGGTCATCAGTCCCCTAAAACTTAAAACTACTTAAACCTAACTAACCTAAGGACACCACACAAATCCATGCTCGAGGCAGGATTCGAACCTGCGACCGTAGCGGACGCGCGGTTCCAGACTGAAGCGCCTAGAACCGCTCGGCCACTCCGGCCACCGCCTCCACCTTCGTTAATTGGATTTGGATGGGAATATTTTAATAAATCAAACCCACAAATAATCCTTAGAATGTGATCTTTAATTACCAATATTCACTTTTCCACATAATATCCAGCCAATTGTATACATTTCTGCCCCAACGATGAACAGGTTTTCTGAAGCCGTCGCGAAAGAACTCGACACTCTGTTACCGCAATCACAGTCTCGCAGTTCTCTCAACTTTTTCATGACCGCAGCTCGTGGTCTCGTGGTCGCGTTCCCGCTTCTCGAGCACGGGGTCCCGGGTTCGGTTCCCGACGGAGTCAGGGATTTTCACCTGCCTCGAGATGACTTGGTGTTTGTGTTGTCCTCATCATTTCATCATCATTCATGAAAGTGGCAAGACTGGTCTGAGCAACGGTTGGGAATTTGTACGGGTGCTGACAACCGCGCAGTTGAGCGCCCCACACACCAAACATCATCATCAACGTCTTAATCAGAAGCATAATGATGTCCCTGCAGATCGTTTTTAATTATTGCGTACAGATGGATATCAGACGGAGCTAAATCTGGACTGTATGGAGGATGCCGTCCGGTGGTGAGATTCAGTCTCGGAAGTTCTGCTGTGGTGGCACATGAAGTGTGTGGCTTGGCATTGCCATGCTGCAGGAAAGTATTTCCCTTTTCTTTTCGGATCCTTGTTAGCCGTCGTTTCAGAGTTCGCAGCATTGTGATGTAACGCTCTGAATTTATTGTTGTTCCACGATCAAGGAAATCAACATGGATAACACCATCTGCGTCCCAGAACACTGTGGCCATGATTTTTCTAACTGATGCCTGCGTCTTTAACTTTTTTTCTGGGACGAGTCTTTGTGTTTATATTCCATAGACTGACGTTTCGTCTCCGAGTCGTAATGATGTAACCACGTTTTGTCTCCTGCCACAATTGAATGGAGAAAGGCGTCATCTTCCTTCACGTAACGCGAGAGGAGTTGAAGCAAATTTCAAGTCTGTGCGCTTTCATTTTAGGAGTCAGCATCCGGCATCGTGCACAGATCTTCCGATAGCCAAGGAAAGCAATAATGTGACCCACATGTTCTTGTGAAATGCCGATTGTGCTTGCAGTTTCTCTCTGAGTGATACGACGATCGTCCTGAGTCACTCTGTCAACATTTTGCTTGTGGAACTCGGTGGTTACTGTCACAGGACGCAGGTCAGATGTTCCCGCCTCAACATCTTTAAACTTACTCGCCCAATGACGCACAGTGCTCACATCAACACAATAACCATAAATTGCTTTCGTTCTCTGATGAATCTCCTTTGGGATGACACCTTCTGCTGTCAAGAATTCAATGAATGCACGTTGTTTAAATAGCATTGACCGACCGTCTGCGCAGGATTCCATAATGTACATTGTAACAGCACAACCATTCAATGCTAAGTCTTCCCGCCTACTGGAAGCGTGGAGAAGAGGCTATCAAACAAGCCAGTACCTGCCGCATACCAATGCTGCAAACTGTTGAAGAGTTACGAAGGTGGAGGCATTACTTTTCTATATGAAGATGGTATCTGTCCTTTCTGACATGTCCGAAAGAACAGATACTAGTTGTGATCTGGCAGCTCTCGAAGAATGAAATTACACTGAAATCCAGATCTTTAGCTGCTTACAGGTGTTGGTAAATATCAACTGGGACAGTTGAAAATGTGTGCCCCGACCGGGACTCGAACCTGGGATCTCCTGCTAACTTGGCAGACGCTCAATTCATCTGAGCCACCCCTCAGAGGATAGTGCAACCACAGGGACTTATCTCTGGCACACTCCCTGTGAGACCCACATTCCCAAATTACTGTCCATACACTACATTCGTAGTGCCCCTGCCCACTAAGTTCTGAATCTAGGTCTCATGGGGATCGTGCCAAAGATAAGACCCTGCAGTTGCACTACCCTCTGTATCCTTCGTGGCTCAGATGGATAGAGGGTCTGCCATGTAAGCTTTCAGGCGTTGATAAATAGCAATGGGGACAGTTGAAAATGTGTGCCCCGACCAGGACTAGAACTTGGGATCTTCTGATTACATGGGAGACGCTCTATTCGTCTGAGCTACCGACCTCAGTCGGGGCACACATTTTCAACTGTCTTCTTTGATATTTATCAATGTCTGTAGGCAGCTAAAGGCCCGTATTTTAATTTCAATTGCACTACCTTATAGTCAACCCTCGTAATTAGTCAGTAGATAAATATATTTCTTCATTGAAATGAAATGATTAGTCATGGTATATAATTGTTTCTTTTCAATAAAATCAACATGAAGACTCTATACAATTTATATCTTTCTTATAACTTTGAAACAGTTCTGAGTGATAGGTATTGTACAATGTCTGAACATTAACAAAAGAGCTGATCATTTTTGTTAAAGCCATAAGGGGAAACATAGCCTTTCATGGAGATTGTCTTTTGCCGGTCAGTACCTTTGGGTCTACCTGACCTGTATTATCAGAAATTAGTTCGATTGTTAAAAATGAAAAGGCACAAGTGGAAAGTAGTGGGGAAACATGGACATCAAGAGAATTTGTTAGTGTGGGTTACCTACATTCCAGGGCAAGCATACATTCATGGGAAACAGATTTTTCTCTTTTGATTGAAAGGTTCTTAAACTATTGGTCAGTTAAGTAGTTTTCCATGGCACACCCACCCCTCCCTCTCCTCCTCCTCCCCTGCCCTCTCTTCCTCATCCTTCTTCATCCTCCAGGGAAGTCGCATCGTCGATACAAACACATGCTTGATATAAATTTCATTGGCTAATTAATTAAATCGAACAATTAATTAACCCCTCCCCCTCTGGGAAACTCTCGAACCCTACATCCCATCCTCCCATTTGGAAATTAGTGGGAAAAAAGACACAGCTGATTGGCCATTTGGCAGGAGGTAGATTGAAGTGTATGGAATAATGTGTAAACAACTTATGGAGTGTGTAGAATATTCCTTATTTAAACAATTTATAGGATACAAGACTGTGTATGGAATATAGTTTATTTACATAATTTTTAAGGAATTTGATGGGAAATCGATGCAGTTTATAGAATATTGTTTAAAGAAATTAAATAATCTGTGAAATACTATTTATTTAAACGATTTATGGGAGTCGAGGAGGTATACGAAATATAGTTTATTTATCTATGTAAAGAATTTGATGGGAAATCGATTGAAATGTAAGGAATACTGATATTTAAACAATTTATGGAAAATGAGGCAGCATATGGAATATAGTTTATCGATTCATTTAAAGAATTTGACAGTTAAACCTTTGCAGTATGGAATATTGTTTAAACAATTAGGCACTTGGTGGAATATTGTTTATTTAAATATTTATGGTATACAAGGTGGTGCATGAAATTTTTAAACAATTACAGCACTTTTTCTTTCTGATCATGTAAGGAAATACTTAATTAAATCGTCATATATCTTAAAAACTTTCTCGTGTCTCGCAAGTCACATAAGCTGCTCGGAGCATGGTGTGCTGGAGGGACTTGAAAGATCCACCGGGCTAGCTACACCACTATCAGCTGTTGGCTACCATCTTAAGTGGTCTGTATGCATGAACCAACCTGTCAGATACCAGCGAACATGAGAGAGGCCTTCATTCCAAAGCAAATACCTGACAGGGAATTGACCCAGAAATACTGCTGAAGTTAATAAATAATTAATTTCCCGTCATATGATCGTGATGTAAGGGATATAAGGCAGACGTAGCTATTTCAAACACACACACACACATACACACACAAAACTGAGTATGCCACGAAACTAATAGCAGGGTTACTCGAAATATACTTTAAAAATATCTTTGCATACAAAGAGTGAAAGAGAGAGAGAGAGAGAGAGAGAGACAGACAGACAGGTAGAGCTGTAGTTTGAATACAAATGACATAGGAACTGGCATGGGATATCTCATTCCGCTATGGGCTCTAACGTGCCCCAGCCTTCCTGGCGCACTTTCTTATCGTGCATGTCACGAAATGCTTTAGGAGTTATTAGCTCTGGTGAGAAATAACAGATCTTCAAGATGTCCCAAATGCTGCTTCAGAAAATGCACCACAGATAATATTAATTAAATCGTTAATATAGCGTTCAAACAACTTCCTTCACACAGTTTATATTCTAAATAAGAAAGATCGACACTGTTCAGTAGTTTGTTTGCACAAACAAGAGGTTTATGTTTTGGACGAGAAATTTCATTAAATAATCCAAACCTATTATTATTTGATGTCACAATTGGAAGCAGTGATGTATGAAATAATAGGTGGAATTTAACGTCTCGATGTGAACTTATACCATCACGGTTACAGTGTTTCCAACCACTACAGGTCTGCTCAGTGTATTTTCTTTCTTAAAGCACTATAGAATTCCAAAGTTGACGGATTCTCTCCCTTCATCACTATGAAGAAGGAGGGAGAAAGGTCTACAACATGAGATACTAACAACAACAATAACAAATACCTCTGTAAGACAGAATTCACTGCAGTGTTTTGAGAAGCACTAAAGACAACACTCTTAAACCAAAATCCTATCCGTAGCAGTAATTGCCATGGCTAGATGATGGAGATCTCTGAAACACTCGCACATCCCGTTCGCTCATTTCTGGAGGTCCATACACAGCACGCCAGCCCTTCATATGCCGCCAGCACCAACGCTCAGAGGTCGGTGAGCCAAAATCATAGCCAGAGTCGTGGACGCCCATGTATGGCAGAGTGCACCATCCCCAACCATGGGGGGCTTCTGGGGATGATTGTAGTGGTAGGAATTCGGATGTTATCAATATGTCCAGCCCAAACACCTGTCATTTCGGATCTTCTCTTACGCAGCACACACAAGCCCACTTCTGTCGCGTTCACCCAGGACACTGGTCACTTTGCACGGCCCTCATTGGCGTGGGAAGGATCACACAGATCGGCGCACTCTTTGTACCTGCCACAGGCTGAAATAAGCCGCAACTTCCGGTTAACGACTCCCCTTGCAACTAGCCGCGGTGCACTGCGATCAAGCAGGTGCAGCATGGATGTAAACAGTAGTTCTAAACAATTCCACCCTGACATACACTCACCAGTTTAAAAGATCAACTTTACCGAATCCGAGGCATCGTGTTGTTGACCATGCACCATGATTTTCTCACATGAAACATAGACTCCTCCTTTTTATACGTGTTATTTTCAAAGACAGAAGAAATCGAGGCATACGCCCTTTCTCACATGGCTGAAGTATCGTTACTTGTGAAGCTCCTGTAATAATATGACACCGGATACATTTCCTGTAAGTATTTTGTCATCACGTAGGAAAAAATATTTTTTTTATCTGTTACATCATGCATTACAAAAGTAGAATATTAAAGCCATGTTTGACTCGTGACTGAGTGCTAACATCTACCTCTATCACAGGAGGCCTCCTCACTTTCGAACTCCCTTCAAGTAACCAAATGCATTCGCCACATATGAAGTCTGTTAAGGTAACAGCACAGAGACGTTGTAAATATCGGGTTTATACTACGTATCACTTTATAAATTCAGCAACATATCTGATTTTGTTACAATGGTCGTCTCTCCCTGTGTGGGAGAGATATTGCCGCAACGAAAAAAACGCTTGTTTACCGCTCGAAGTCACGAATGATATCAGTTGTGCCCTAGCAATGGCTTCTACCCGCCAGGCGCCATGTCACTATATCAAAATGGCTCTGAGCACTATGTCACTGATATCAATTTGATAGTTTAATAATTATATTTATCATGAGTCATTTGGCATGGCGGGTAATTTTTCTTTTTCAGTAGTCGGATTCGCTCACCAGGTAGTTCACATGGAAATCCCTGCAGGGAAGACGATGTTCTTTTCTAGGAACACTATTGGGAACCGACTTCTGAAGCTGACCACAGAAGGATTCTACCGCCGGCAACATACATTACGTGTAGGAACCGCGCTATTAAAAGCACCATCACAGCACCTATGTTTCCGTCACCCTGCGTAAATACCGGTCTCGATTCTACAGGTCCACACCAGAGTCGCTGATAGTGTGACGTTTTCTGGTAGAAATGCTGTACGCGATTTGGAATCGAATCTTCAACCACATACTTGCTTTGGATCTTATGGAGAAGTCTTCGAATGATTACAACCACCAATGAATCAAATTCATGACACGCTTATATATCGAAGCGAGTCAACTTTTTTGAGCCTATCTGCTACCGTAAAAATTCAGCGCGGTTTTGTAGTACAATTGCTAACACCTAGTGCAAATGCACCCTTTTTCTTGTCGGGCAGCATAGTATAACACTGTACTTGAATGCATTCAGTCACCTCCAGTATCATATTCTACAGTTGCAGTATGTTTGGTCTGTGTTCTGTGTCTGGCCTAGGATCGCCACATATTCTCGATGCCAGTATTTGTTTCTGATACATATACATTGGCAGAGAGAAAAGCGTTAAAATCTTATCAAGTTCTTTGTCAGGTGACGTTGGTGGAGTTTTTATAGTTCGTAGTTTTTTTCTGTTGCATGGAACAAAATAAGCACGATAGACAGAGAATGTTTTGGTAACAGACGTCTATACACTCTAAGAGACGCAGATCTCCTCCAGACTGCAGCACCTGCATGTAGTTTGGAGACATGCCACAGTGCAGCAGCAAAATCTTAATCCTTCTTTCAGTCCTGTCAGCCCTTCTTCCTGTACTGCGTTTTCTACTAATTCGTGTTCCAGGACAAACCTTCTTTTTGGCGCTGGCCTTATACATCATACAAAGTTGGCGGAGCAATGACATGTTCCCATTTCCACCGAGTGGTAAAAAAAAAAAAAATTCATCTCACATTAAATCAGCTCACCCTGTTTCTCTATGGGATGCAGAAGGCGGTAGGCATAGCTTTCTCCGACTTCTGCTCAGTTTAGAGTGAAAATGGAACGATGAGATAGACAAATCTGCAATATGGCCATGGCAGAGACTGAGAAACAGTTACAACATGCAGAACGACTGCCTGGTTTCATGTCGTCGTGTTGTCCCAGTGGAGCTGTACCATGGGAAGCAAGGAGAGGATGTTGTTTGGTGGCCGGTATCCTCTTTCTATACCACTACTGCATACATAGATTAACTGGGTTCTTTATTCATAAGAATAGAAAGTTACTTATCTCAAGATGGTCGCCTTTGGTACAAGCTCTCTCTAACAGTCCACGTGAGCCTCACTGCTGGTGAAGTACAAAGTCCGCTATGTACGCTATTAGGCTTTTTATGTGCTACCTGTGTCGGAGTTAGTGGTGGATCTAACTGCTACTGGGCTTCGGCTGATAACACTGGAAATTACTCAGTATGACAGACTGCTTCAGTCCTCGGTGGCGATGTAAATACTGGTGGCCGGGAGGGTGTAGGTGGTGCGTTTCCTGCGAGTCTGTTGTTGGCCTATATCTGTAGCCTCGCAACCTCTGTGCTGCATGGTGTGCTAGCGCCTGCTTACTTCAGCACATTCATCCCCCTCCCCCAAATGCCGCCTGCCGCCCTATTGTAATGTAGTGAGGCTGCGAATGACAACAGAGAGAGAGGCAGGACGCTGGGTATAGAGGTGGGCTGGGAGCCGTGACTATGGAGGATGGCATACTCCCGTGTGTACCCCACCACCTGGCGAGGCAACAGGCTCCGGGAAACGGCTGCCAGGGCACTCGTCCAGGCCTGAGGGCATGTGCTGCAGTGATGACGGCGATAGCGATGGCGATGGTGGGTCCAGGTCCATTGGGTCGGCGAGTGGAGACGGCGAGGGCGCTTTGTCCATCTGCTCCTTCTGGGGTGCACTCGTGTCACCAGAAGGCAACTGCGAAGGCCGCGTGGTCCCGTGCAGCCGTGAATCTGGTGGAAGGAAAGCAGCAGAATCAGGGGGAAAACGACGTGTGCAAATTTGGTTCTGGTGACGACGCTGCAACTCATTGGGACCTGCAAAGTCTCATGGGTGGGAGCAAAAGGAGGCCAGAAGGGGTTGTAGCCCCTGATCCCATGTGCGGCCCGCAGCTTGGCCATCTGTTATTGAAACTGCGTACGCAGCATTCTGCTTCTCCATTGGACTGTGGGTAGAAGGGAGCACTCCTTGGGTGACGAATGCTATGTTCAGTATCATGTGAAGTGAACTTCGGTCCATTGTATGACACTAGTACTTCAGGCCAATCTTCGATGCAAAATATTGAGCACAACACTTAAATGGTGCTACATGATGTATTAGAGTTCATAGACATCACAAATGAAACTTGCTTATAGAATCTAAGAGCCAATGAGTGTTCCAAAATGGTCATGCAAAGTCAATGTGCTGTCGTTGCATGGCGATTGAGTCTTAGGCCAAGCTGAGAATGTCTGTGGTGGAGCGGATTGGTTTTCCACGCATGCGCGACACTGTGAATCATCTGTTCAATGTGGGAGTCCATGCACGCTAACTGTTTAGTGGGAATAATTCCCCAGTGTCCTTGGCGGAGCAATCGCAACACATCCTTTTGCAACACTTTTGGAATAAGCACACTGGAGTGTCAGCTGTCCTTTTGAAGTAGACTCACACGCAGCTGAACTGAAAGGCTGTGCCATTGTATAAAATATCGGCGCCCAACTGTGTTCTGGATACTGTTAACTAAACGAGGCCAAGAGGTGCGAATGTAATGCAACAAAATCTTGACGTCTGGGTCTGCTTTCGTGACCTGTGGTATTTTTCTGTAGTTCAAGAGAAAAGTTTCCAGCATTCAGAGCCCTGGGCATCGGTTTGGCAACAAGATGCGGCAGATGCATCAAAATCAGAGCCTGGGCCAATCGGAAGGGGAGATAGAGCGTCTGGATTGCCATTTGCCATGCTTTGTCGAAGGTCTGTACACGATTTCATACTGATACTGCGAAGGTAACAAAGCCCAGCGTTGCATTTTTTGAGCAGTGTGCTTAGGAACCGGGAAAGTCTTGTGCTCTTTCACTAAATAAAACTTGGGTTCATACAAATAGTGATGGAATTTAGTCACACAGTACACAACAGTGGGAGACTCTTTTTCTGTTTGAGGATAATTGCATTGAGTTTGAGTTAAAAACTTTGAGGCAAAAGTAATAGATTTGTGTTGTGCAACAATTCTGTGAGAAAGCACAATGCCGATTCCGTAGGATGGAGCGTTGACTTGCAAGATTATTGACTTGTCAGGGTCAAATGCACTAAACATCTGTCACGAAGCAAAGCATTTTTGGGTTTCTGAAAGGTGTCTTGACAGTCTTTACTTCACACAAAAGGCACATTTTTGCGACGTAAGCGATTCAATGGAGCAGCGATCTGAACGGCATTCGGTATGAACCGAATGTAATATTTCATCTTGCCTAGTACTAACGCAGTTAAGACACATTGCGAGGAACAGGCAGATCACAGATTGCAAGCAAATGAGATTGGAGAGGGTGCACACCCTGACTGTTTATCATATGACCCAAGTACCTTAGTTCAGTTTGAAAAAAAAAAAAAGCTATGTACACTGTATTGCGGTACAAATGTAGAGGCCGACAGTACATTGACGTAGATGCTAAGTCCAAATAAATCAAAGGCGTCTACACCGAAAATGTTCTCAATGTATCTTGATTTCAAGATCCTAGTGTGAGATTTGTAAGTGGCAGGAAAACTACACCGTTCAAGCCGTGAGGTGCTTGCTAGATTTAGAAAGACGTGGAGAGCCTAACTGTTCGTACGTGGCACGATTAAGCAAAGATAGTGAGGCACCTGTGTCTAACAAAGTTCACACGACGGCCAGCAATGCGTAATGAGACAAATAGTTAGTTAGGTTTAAGTAGTTTAAGTTCTAGGGGACTGATGACCTCAGATGTTAAGTCCCATAGAGCTCAGAGCCATTTGAACCATTTCTGAACTTCGTCACAGGCGAGTCCATGGGGAAACGTAGATGGGAATACTTTTTGTATTAACCTGTACACTAGGGACCCCAATCGAAAGAAAGTACATCGAACTCAACGAACTGCACAATGAGCATGGAACTGTGTCAAGTATTTGAGCAATTCCTCTTCGGTGTCGTTAAATTGCTGGAACATCGGTATGCTGGTCGGCGGCACTTGGTGGGTGTCGTTGTGCGACCGACGCTGCTTGTTCAGCCAGAAGTTGTAGTGTCGTCAGGAGGACAGCAGTCTGTTGATTCTGAAACTCAGTCAAAAATAAGTGTCGTGCGAATAGGGCCTCCCGTCGGGTAGACCGCTCGCCGGGTGCAAGTCTTTCGATTTGACGCCACTTCGGCGACTTGCGCGTCGATAGCGATGAAACGATGATGATTAGGACAACACAATACCCAGTCCCTGAGCGGAGAATATTTCCGAGCCAGCCGGGACTCGAACCCGGGCTCTAAGGGTTGACATTCTGTCACGCTGACCACTCAGCTACCGGCGGCGGACATTCTGAAACTTAAAAGCTTGTGATAAATCCATCACATTGGCTGTCTGCAGCTGTGGCGCGGGGGAGAGGGGGTGGAGGGGGCGGGGTAGCCATGGTTTGCACAAATACGATACAGCAAAAAAAGCAAGTAAAGCTTCTGAAAACAGAAATTTGATAAGCTCTGCGGCACTCCTCCTGGAATACACGTAAGAACGCAACAAGAAATTAGCAAACACTTGAATACGACAACCTCTGCAATTTGAAACACAAGAGAAGCAAGTAAATTTTTCTTCACTGTATCTGTCTCGTCGTCATCTTTTATGTCATCCAGTTGTGTCTGTAGAGCTGTACCATGGGAAGCAAGGAGAGCATGTAGTTTGGTGGCCGGTATCCTCTTTCTATTACACAGACTGCAACTATAGATTAACTGGGTTCTTTGTTCATAACAATAGAGAGTTACTTATCATAAGATAGTCGTTGTGGTACAAGTTCTTTGTAATAGTCCACGTGAGCCTCACTAGTGTTGCTAGTGGTTTGACATTAATTTGGAACAATTCGAAGTGAAAGTATTACCCGGAAGAAGTCAGGTGCTGTCATAACTTGATTGTTGTTGTGGGATTTACTTTGGTCAATAATGATAGGCAGGAATAAAAAATGTACAAAATAATACGTAATGTATCTAGTGAAATTTTGGTCTGAAATGATGAATTAGGGAAACTATTGTAAATGAATGGTCTCCAGCTCTCTTAGTGTGAGCGAAATCAATTACAACTCTTGACTTTGATATTAAACCACTGTTACTATTCTTCCATGTTGGCAGGCGTGGACAGCCGCAGCGGCTCAGAGGCTCGTTATGAAAACACAATGATCACCCAGAAAAATTTCAGTCAGGGACAAAAGCAAACTTGAAACTACTTCATGAAATTAATTACTAGTTCTGTGCACTACCAGTACGTAACAGCTGTAATGCGCTTCTCACTGTAATACAAACTGCTATTAAGCCATTTTGCAAAAGGTAAGCTATTTGAAAAGAATAATTTTAATAATAAACTGGCTTTTAAAATGATTATGCAGTTTGCTACTTTGACTTATTGTTATATAAATTACTTCTGATACAAAATTGTCTGAACATGACATATTGTTCAAGATAATGTTTTTCAAATTATTTGTCAATAATCAATTAGTAACTCAATTAGTAACTCCTAAAAAGTAACGTTTTTGTTCACTTTCATTTAAACTATTTATCAGTTCGATAAACTTCACTCTTCTTATCATTTACTTTGACTTCATTAACGACACACTCGGTTGATTGTGGATAGGGATAGGATCCTGTCAGGTATTTGTTAGTGAGGATTACACACTTTAACACATACTGTATATGTTGTCAAAGTATTTGTTACTGGACGATTCGCAACAAACACTGCCAAGTCTTTCGCAAATCTAAATGATAAAATGGTTGGCTCTTACTTCATAGCGGTGCGCCGGGGTCCATTATACCACGACAATGTACGGCCACAGGCTCTTCACCACAATTATCTTTGGGTCCCCAGCGCTGTTCTTAAACGCTGGTTAACCTTGATGCTTCACGCTGTGCCCAGTTACTTCTCCACATTATGCCTGGACGGACCGTACGTGGGATCTTGCAGTGAAACAAATCTTGTGTCCTCTCGTAACAGAATTCCTCCTTTGCCTCCTCCCCGCATGCTCGTTACTGACTGACTCTCGTTTCCACCTGGCAGACACTATCCGACCACGCCAAACTCTTGCGCCCAGCGACAGTACAACAATAACATAACCTCTTTGTTTTATATAATGATGTTCCCTGACTTGGTCAGTGCGTCTACTACAGTTCTTTACATTCTCTTTCATCGGTTATTTTGCACACAACATATTTACACACTTCAATTAAATGTACATAGTTAACAAACTAGGAAAAAATCTATATGTGGGTACTGTGTTGTTGTGTTACAAGCCGAGCGTTTGACACATTCCTCTGGATGTCAGAGTCATCGCATCAGCTGGACTGGGTGACAGATCATCCACTTGGACAAATATGCTTCAATAAAACTGTAGAACAAATGATAACTAACAAGACAAGTGTGGCCGTAGCAAATATGAGATATGGGTGTTGCATTTCATAAAAGATAATAAATAGGGGATTAATCTAACTATGAAATGAGAGACTAGCCACATTTACTCCCATTTATTATAAAGCTCCCTACCAACATAAACATGAACAAGAAATAATCAGTGTCTATTCGATTTACAAAAATGCAGAGGACGCAAAAATTTACTATTATTAACATTAAATAGTTTTAATATAACTCTTACATGACTTAGGAAAGACCAGATAATTTAGATCAGGGATTCCGAAAGTTTTTCTCTGACGGAACATTTTGAGAACCCTGGTGCTGTTTGGAACACCTTGTTTATTCTGAAGGTTGACAAAAGGTTAAAAAATGTTTTGTTCAGGGTTACGTCAATTTTAAAACGTAACTAATGCCACAGGAATCATAACAATATTTAAAAAAAGATAATTATTACCGTCAAAATATCTAAAGAAAAAAGGTGCCATGTTATTAACAGTTATTCTCAGAGCAATTATCAACTTCACGTGAACGCTAAAGTTCTGCAGAGGACAGTTTGGGAAACACTGGTTTAGACAAATGTGACAAAACAGGATCTCATATATTATATAATCTGCAGCAATCGCATAGTTATTGGCTTATTGCAGAAGAAAAATGGAAAGCTACAAACTGCAGACAATATCATTGATTGAGTTATGAAGGAGTCTTCAATCACTCACAAAAAGCATGTGGTTCGCAGAACCTAGTTGATGCTAAAAACGTAACTATAAAAGTTCGGCACGCCTAATACCCTGTTCTCCCAAGTTGCAATTTCTCGCCATATTTTGCATTCACAAATGTGGATAGCTGCGATTCCCATGATATGTTGCCATCTGCAACACATCAGCGACAGACTGCGACAACATCCCTCTTCAGAATTCCCAGTCCAAGTGCTCTCTTCAGAATGCACAACCTAATTATTCTCTTCAAGATCTGCAGACCTAGTATTCTCTCCAAAATCTGTATTCGAAGTATTCTCCGCCGAAACACATTTCTCTATCCTCTCTATAAGCCACCACAGCTCTTGAGTGCCAATGAGACAGGCTCTTCAAAATGCTGGCCAATGACACTGTTTTAAAAAATAACTAACTTCCCAGTTAGCAAAAGTTTTACAACAGTAATCAATCGTCTGACTCCAACTTCTTAAACAAATCTGTGTTACACTCTCACTCTAAAGTTTGACGCTTCAGCCAATACGCTACCCTATACATCCGAATTTCTTGAGAACTTGCGTCCTGACGTTCACTTCTCTGTTACTTTTGATTATTAACCAAGAGAAGACCTCTTACAACTTTTTAGACAAGGGGATGTTCACCCCACGTAAAGTGGCACCAGAAAGTGGGTCAGAAGTTTACAAAACTAGCAAAGAACGCCTGAACACAATGCAGCCGCATCGTTTGTCACAGACCGCAGAGATCAGTGTCTAAGGTTGACTTCCACCTTCGCAGCGTTACAAGAAGGTGTCCTTTCGGCGAAACAAAAAGTAATTTTAAACTGTTTTTTGTCGAACGGCACAGCTTGTAAAAACCAAGCTTCTGCAGCAGCACAGGTGCTTGTCAAGGGATGTTATGTGACTGCTTTGAATGGTAGTTTGGCCCCATACTTTGCAGAGTGCATTATGCGTAACTGCTTGACTGCTGTTAGAAGACTTGGTCAAACGATGCTTCGGCTGAGACATTGTATCTACCCGAAAAGGACTCTTCGCGTCTCCCTTACTTTCTCCTCTGATGGGTGGGACGAAACTCCCAGGGGGTCAAATCAGACAGCAGGTCATTGCGCTGGACCTCTCTGCCTGCTCCTGTTCATCATGGACCCAGATATACTATAGAAAATATCACTTGAAAAACTGCCACCACAGAATAGAAGGAACTAATGTAAAAGCAGATGGCTTAATCCTGGTAATTACTGAAGTTACTTATTACAAGCGCTAAATATTTATTAACAGACGAGGACAGAACTCAGATTGTGATGAATTAAAACGAATGTTGAATGAGAAATGAGACGTTCCAGCCCAACAATGGACATGATGATAGAGCATGGGGCAAGAGCACTTGGAGGTTAGGTCTGATATGTTGGAATGAGATAATTTGTGGGAATTCAATTGCGATTTGATATTTTTGAATCGGAAGATGTGTGTTGATTTCCGATTCCTTTTAACATGTAGATTTAAAGTTAGTATTCAGAAATTAATATGTTTGGTGGGTATTTATTCAGCTGGGAAGTAGGAATTGGTTCAAATGGCTCTGAGCACTATGGGACTTAACTTCTGAGGTCATCAGTCCCCTAGAACTTAGAACTACTTAAACCTAACTAACCTAAGGACAACACACACATCCATGACCGAGGCAGGATTCGAACCTGCGACTGTAGCGGTCGAGCGGTTCCAGACTGTAGCGCCTAGAACCGCTCGGCCACACCGACCGGCAAGTAGGAGTTAACTCGTTCACTTGACTTTTGTCAGTTAGTGATAACATGTGGAAAGCAAATAAGTCTTGTCAAAACTCAAATAGTATTAGCTGAAGCATAGCGGTGTATATAGATATGTGCAGCTATTTGAGCTTGCATCTACGCATTTGCCTTATTGCCTTATCAAGTCTCACCTAAATACAGTGGACACATGGGAAAGCACGAAAGTGTTTAATAGCCCCAGCACTAGAGAGTCACTCATTAGGTTCCTTTATTCAACCATTTCATAGGAAATGGCTTGGCTGGTGAGAGATTACACAGCACTGCTGGCTGTAGACGTAGGTGAGTGGGGAAGGGCAACAGTCGCTCTAATGAGGGCTAGGTGTAAGAAACTGGTTGTATTTGTCAGATACCGCGGCCTTCAGAAGTGACATCGTTAAAATGTTTCTAGTGAAGTGAAATCGTGTGCAGTGACTGTGAAGCTGACGTGGGTATGACTTTCTAATATAACATTGTTTGGTTTTTTTGCTAGCTCAGAACATGAACTTTAATTTGAAGATTAATTTGACTCAACGTTTAATCCCACGATGACATTAGAAACTTCCCGCATTAATGGGAAAGGAGGAGGTAGCATGAATTAAAATAAGACAAAATAGTCTGATAAACATGAGCTCAAAAACGCTTATATTAAGAGCTATGAGCACTTGTTCAGTCGAAGAGATGTGCTTCACAGTAGCAAAGATGAGCAAGTGCTCATAGTTCGGCATGTAAATTGTAAAATTTCTTAAACTTTTTATTCTGGCTGCTGCCAGGTGCTAGAGACCAGCTCGGTCCGAAGTAGGCCACTGGGCAGCTTCTTCTTCTGAGTCAACGGAATTCTGTGGTTAGCACACTGGACTCGCATTCGGGAGGACGACGGCTCAATCCCGTCTCCGGCCATCCTGATTTAGGTTTTCCGTGATTTCCCTAAATCGTTTCAGGCAAATGCCGGCATGGTTCCTTTGAAAGGTCACGGCCGATTTCCTTCCCAATCCTTCCCTAACCCGAGCTTGCGCTTCGTCTCTAATGACTTCGTTGTCGACGGGACGTTAAACACTAACCACCACCATCACCGGAATTCTGACTGGTTTGATGCCGCCCCCAAATATTCCTCTCCCGTGCCTATCCTCAATGATTTGAATTATTTGCTGGATGTATTCCAATCCCAGCCTTCCTCTCCAGTTTTTACCCTCTGCAGCTCCCTTTAGTATCATGGAAGTTGTTCTTCGTTGTCCATCATCCTGTTTCTTCTTCTTGTCACTGTTTTCTATATTCTCCGTTCCTCACCAGACCTGAAGATGTACGGAGAACCTTCTCATTTCTTACCTTATCAATCCACCTAATTTTTCTGTAGCACCACGTCTCAAATGCTCCTGTTATCTTCTCTTCTGGTTTCGCAACAGTCCATGTTTCCAAACGCACTTTCCCAGAATATTTTCCTTCAAATTAAGGCCTATGTTTGATACAAGTAGACTTCTAATGGGAAGGAGCGCCCTGTTTTATGTCCTCCTTCCTCGGCCCGTCAGGGTTTATTTTGCTGCTTTGGTGGCATAATTCCTTAACTTCCTCTACTTCGTGATCTTCAATTCCCAATTAAGCTTCTCACTGTTCTCATTTTTGCTACTTCTCATTACTTTAGTCTTTCTTCGATTTAACTCTCAATTCATGTACTGTACTCATTCCGCTATTTACTCCACTCAACACATACTGTACTTCTTCTTCACTTTGGCTAAGGATAACAATGCCATCACCGAAACTTTTTATTGATATCCTTTCACGTTGAATTTTAATCCCACTCTTGTACCTTTCTTTTATTTTCATCATTGCTTCTCCAATGTACAGACTGAACACTAGGGGCGAAAGAGTACGTTCCTGTCATACACCTTTTTTAAATCGAGCACTTCGTCGTTGTTTTTCCAGTTTTGTTGTTCCCTCTTGGTTCCTACACCTGTTTTGTATGCTCTATTTTTCACTGTCAAACGCTTTTTCCAGGTCGACCTGTGGTACCAATGTGTCTTGATTTTTCTTCAGTCTTGTTGTCATTATCAACCGCAACGTCAGAACTGCCTCTCTGATGCCTTTACCTTTCCTAAAGTCAAACTGATCGTCATCTAGAGCATCCTCAATTCTCATCTCCATTCTTCTGTATATTATTCTTGTCAGCAACTTTGATGAATGAGCTGTTACGGTGACTGTGCGGTAATTCTTGCACTTGTCAGCTCTAGCAGTCTTCGGAATTGTGTGGATGTTGTTTTCCCCAAAGCCTGATGGTATATCGCAATCTCTTATATTTTACAAACCAACATGCTTAGTCATTTTGTTGCCACTTCTCCCAACGATTTTAGAAATTCTGATGAAATGTTATCCATCCCTTCTTCCTTACTCGATCTTTTCAAAAGCTCTTTTGTATTCTGACTCTAATATTGGATCCTCTATCTCTTCCCTGTCGACTCCTTCTTCTTCTCCGTCTTCTTTATCTCATACGTCATCAGACATGGCCTCCTCCTCATTAAGGCTTTCAACGTACTCTTTCCATCCATCCGCTCTGTCCGCTGCAATTAACAGTGAAATTGCTGTTAATGATACCACCCTTGCTTTTAATTTCGCCTAACGTTGTTCTGAGTTTTCTATACAGTGAGTCAGTTCCTCCGACCATCATTTATTTATGGAATTCTTTACTTGTTTATGCAACCATTTCGCATTAGCTTCCCTGCACTTGCTGTTTATTTCATTCCTAAATGCCTTTTACTCTGTATTCCTGAATTTCCCTGAATTTGTGCTTCCTTCTTTCGTCGATCAGTTGAACTATTTCTTCTGTTACCCTTGGTTTCGTCGGAGTTTCCTTGTACCTATATTTTTCTTTCCAATTTCTGTGATCGCCCTTTTTAGAGATGTGTATTCCTCTTCATTGAACTTCCTACGAGCTATTCATTATCGCTGTATCTGTCTCTTCAGAGAACTTTAAGCTTATCTCTTCATTGCTTGTACTTCCTTACCCTATTTCTTTGGACACTGATTCTTTCTGTCTAGTCTCTTAAACTTCAGGCTACTCTACATCATCACTAAATTGTGATATGAATCTATATCTGCTGCTAGGTGTCCCGACAGTCAAATATCTGATTTCGGAAACTCTGCCTGACCATGACGTAATGTAACAGGAATCTTCACTCACCTGCCGATCTTTTCCGGGTATACCTCCTCCTCTTGTGATTCTTGAACAGATTATTCTCTATTAACAGGTGATTTTTGTTGCATAGCTCAATTAGTCGTTATCCTCTCTCATTTCTACTACCAAGCCCAAATTGTCTCGTAACCCTTTCTTCTATTCTCTTCCCCACAACCGCATTCCAATCCCCCATGACTATTAGGTTTTAATCTCTCTTTACGTACTGAATTACTCGTTCAGTATCCTCATATACTTCCTCTAGAGGGAACATACTGTAGAGGAAGACGGAGATTGAAATAAATCCAGCAAATAATTGAGGACGACAACTATCGTTGTCCGTTTTGGTTTGCTGTCGATTCTAGTGAGAACAACCCTATCACTGTTCACAGGAACAGATTCTCTGCTCTATCTTCCTATTCATAACGAGTCCTACTCTCGTTATACCAATTACTGCTGCTGATGACATTGCTCTACACTCATCTGACCAGCAATCTGTGTCTTCTTTCCATTTCACTTCACTGACCCTATTACATCCGGACTGAGCCTTAGGACTTCTCTTTTCAGATTTTGCAGCTTCCCTATCGCGTTCAAACTTCTGACATTCCACTCCCCCCCCCCCCCCCCCCCCCGATTCGTAGAAAATTACCCTTTCGTTGGTTATTCAGTCTTTTTCTCATGACCACCTCAGCCTAGAAGTTCTCCCGGGGAACCGGATGGGCGACTAGTCTGGAATCTTTGAGCAATGAAGAAATCGATATTTTTTCAGTTACAGGTCACATGTCCTGTGATTACAAATTATGTGTCTTTAATGCAGTGGTTGTCCAGCCTTTTAGGGGCAGTTTCCCACTCGAAGGGAAACAGACCCTCTTCAACATCTGTCCGCTACTTCGCCATTTTTAATAATGTTGTTAGCAGAAGAAGGATGACTTCTTATGAGAAACGTCTTCGACCGTTGTTGCTGACTACTTTTATTCAAAATTTAAGCAGTGGAGAAGTTAGAGCACGGGACTGTGGACGTGTTGGTTACTAGTTACTAACGCTATCCCTAGACCGTGGGTCGTCTGCGTCAAAGACTCTAGCCAGACAGGTTTGCTACAACACAGTGTGAACAAGGGTGAAGCAATATCTTCTAACTCGGGGCACTTGCGTGTTGCCGAAAATTCACACGCTGCAAATATGCCCCACCTGTCAACCTACGCTCGGAGTTGAGCCCGGGAACGAGCCGAGAAGAACTATCGGGACGAGTATTGTGAAACGATCCCCCCTCCCCAGTGTTGAAGTGAGGCTGGAGGCTCAGGGTATTCAGTCGCGCAGCCGTTCTTTCTGCATCTGGAACTAGAGAGAATGACAGTCAGTTCAGTTATATATAAAAAAAAACAAGGCTAACACTTTGGTTATGAAGATCCACTGGCTGCCCGGCCGCTTATCAACTTGTCATGATCTGGCGTGAGACGGGCCACACTTGTGGGAGTTGCGTCGCAGTTGCTGGACTTCGAAAGTTCACAAATGCGAGAAGCTAGTGTGCGGAGAGTATCCACTCTCTAATGGACTTCGGTTGACGGACAGCAAGCTATCTACGATACAGCTGGGAGAGGCACACGCTCGTGGTCTCCTAGGCATTGGTCGACCCTTGCTGGGTGTTCGGGGCCGCTGCAGCTTAGCATCAAACATCTTGTGTGAGCTATCGCAGCAAAACGCAAGACATGGCGAGCACGAGTAAACAAGTGGGTACATGGCGGCAAACTTCCGGACGGCGTGAGATGACCACATCTGTTTTCTCGCCTGCTTGCAGGCCACACAAGGCCGAGCTAGCAGCCCCCTATTACCTAGGGCAACGGACGCCATGCGCTCCGTCAGGGCTTCAACACATTCCGTAACCAACTGGGTGGCCTAGGCGGTGACTGTCGCGCTGTATATTGCTGCTGGAAATGAAGTCATCAGTGCCCTAGACTTAGAACTACTTAAACCTAACTAACCTAAGGACATCACACACATCCATGCCCGAGGCAGGATTTGAACCTGCGACCGTAGGATTAACTGCAGCTGATTCTGTCAGCCTAATAGGAGAAATAATAAACAATAGAGCACGATGTGAGATGGTAGACGGTTTAGCTTTTTGACAAAGTTTGTAAACACACAGAACCGTCCTAATTCTCTTTTACATGTTATTAACGAATCGTCCGTAATATATGATAACATTTTCGTGGACATAAATGTGCGTAGCTGAAATGAATGTACCAGATGAGCTTATTAGTAAAATCGTCAGGAATACAAAGTACCCATAGCTTACCATCAACAGTGCGACGTTAGAAGAGTATGTTATTTCTAACCAGATAATAATGACGATTCTGTTTGTGGTCTTTTCATGTCATTTACTTTTAATATCTTTCCAAATCGGATCCTTGTCTTCCTCATGAACGATGTCCTTTATAGATTCAGTGACGAAGTTTTCAAAAGCTACTTTTTGAATGTAAAGAATGCTGAAATTATTCTGAAGGTTAGATTCTGTGTTGCTTGTCTCAAGGCCAGCCGGTACATGTGAAAGTATGGTTCGCTGAATCAGTAATGGCTGGTCGTGCTCAGTTGCTTTTAAGCGCATTTCCTTATACAAATTGAATCTGAAACATTTTTTCCTTGTTATAGAGCTAAACATTCATGGTGGTGTCTGTTTGTTCTATATCGTGTCTCCCTACCACTTTCGCGCAACGACGCTCTGAGCATGTTTTTTAGGGAATTGACTAGTTTGAACCTGGGACCTGTTGCTGGTAAGGAGACGCCAGACCACACATGACATGTAGAATTCAGAAGAGTTCAGTGAGACTAGCAATGATATAACCAAATACTAAATGATCTCAGCGTCAGCTCCACTGCACTCCCTGTAAAAGAATCTTAATACTAACTAAATTTAGTGGAAGGGGTTAAAGGCTTTCCTATTTTTAGTTAGCTGGTAAAATAACGTCGAAAAAGCAGTTAAGTTTACCATTGGAAATTTTATTCTACTCACAAAACATCGTTTATAAATAGCACTATTGATAAAAGGAAATGTTTCAATACAGGATGGTAAAAACCAACTGCGTTCAACAAAAATGTGAACGAATATTCCCTGAGTGGGTTTCCAAGTTCTACAATCGATCGAAGGATGACCTATACCATATCACATCTATAATCTCGGTTTAAATTAAGTTTCACAAAAGAGAAAAACTATCAAAATGGTCTACAGTGACCCTCAATTATCTTTAATTACTTATTTAACTTGTCGTAAATTACAGTGGCTGATGTGGCTTCTCAATAACTATATAAAAGAAAAATCATCGCGTTTCAGATCTTTTCTTCAAGTGGCAAATGTGAACACCATGAGTTTTAATTAACGATCGACACTAGTATTACGCAAAAAGGGGGTATAACAGATGAGACTTCTGCAGTTGTGAGTGTAGCTTTATGCGCTGTTATACCGCATCGCATGTGTTCATTACCTTGTTGGTGTTCGTCAGGGGGCGGCGCGCAGCACAGCTCCGCTCACCTCGCCGTCTCGCAAGCAACTCTTCTCCTAAGTTCTCCTTACTACCATTTACCGAAGTTGATTTAAAAAAACTATCTGGCTGTGTTTTCATCTGACCAATCAGGGTCTCAATGTTAATCTTAAGATCCGCCTACAAAAATTTTGTATATCCAATGAGAAACGATATACTTTTCGTGGTGGAGCAATGTTTTTAAAGTTTGCAACGTAACAGAGACGAGAAAAAGTCTCACGATAAATCTTGCAGCTGGTGTGGTCCTTTTAGTGTTATCGTAAGATCTATACTGTTCTTCTGGAGGGCTCTATCTTTTAACATGGGCTGGGGGGTGGTCCTAACGTAACAGAGACGCGAAAAAGTCTCACGCTAAAACTTGCGGACGGTGTGGTCCTTTTTTGTGTTATCGTAAGATCTATACTGTTTTTCTGGAGGTCTCTAGCTTTTAACATGGGCTGAGGGGAGGGGGGGGGGTTGGTCCTTGACGTAACACAGATGCGAAAAAGTCTCACGCTGAAACGTGCGGGTGGTGTGGTCTTAGCGGTAGGCTGGCGACGTGCGTGTCCAGTCCGTCCCTTATCGTAGGGCCTTCTAGCTTAACACGGTTCTGCTCTCGGCTTCTGTTCTCGTTTCTCCCCTCGGAACTGCGTCTGTCTCATGGTGGGAAGGTATGACATGCATTTAGGCATTCTTGTGTTAGTCTATGGTATTCCATTTGCTCACTCGTTACTCGTATTACTTTGGTTAATTTAATGTCACGATTTATTCGGAGCTATTGACATACTACTGGATTTGCTTATCATGTCAGGGTTTTCATGGAAGGTGTTGGATTTGCCTGACACCTTACATAGACATTAGTGAAATTAATAAAAAAATCAGCAAACAATAAATACTTAGCAGGAACATATTTTTGAAAAGAAGCCTATAGGACGTATGGAATTTGACTCTTTGAAAGAAGCAGTACTTACCGCGCCAATCCGTAGCTTACCGGGATCTGTGACAGGATTTTTGTCTGGTCACGGACTCTTTTAAAGTTGCTCTTGGTGCCCATTTATTTGAAGAAGTTATAGAAAATGACTTTACTGTTCAGAAACCTATTGCTTTTACTGGCCGCGTGCTAACAAAATGGGAGAAAAATTACTCCGTCACTGAATTGGAAGCTGTTTCTATTCTGCTAGTTGGCGTCCATTTGGAGACATGCAAAAACTTTATGTTCCCACACAACTAAGGATTTTTTTATGACAGTGCACCATGTCAGCGGCCCACAACTGTTCGCTAATGGCTTGAAGAACATCCTGGACAGTGTGAATTATTTGGCCACCCACATCGACCGACATGAATACCATCGAGCATTTACGGGATATAATAGAGAGGTCAGTTCCTGCGCAGAATCCTGCACCGGCAACACCTCCGCAATTACAGACAGCTGTAGAGGCAGCAAGGCTCAATATTTCTGCAGGGCTGCCAACGACGTATTGAATCCATGCCACGTTGAGCTGCAGCACTAAGCTGAGCGAAAGGGGGTCCGACACGGCATTAGGAGGTATCCCACGACTTTTGCCATTTCAGTGGGTATTTGTCAGTATTGACAAGAAAATAGTAGAGACTAATGATAAAATTATAGGAACTATTGACATATTTCTATATTTATAGCAACTAAAAACAACAACATTATGGACACAAAAAGCAAAAAGTAGGAGGTAAAAAATGGTTCAAATGACGTATTGAGAGGTAAATGCCTAGTTTTGATTATATGGAAATTCCATAAGCGCAGTGTAATGCCAAAGGTTTTTCATCGAATAGAACATGCGTGTTCAGCAAAACAGGAAGGGACCGAAAAACTAAAAAAATGGAAAAGACAAAAATAGGTGTTGCTAACGCTTAGCGAAAGTTCTTAGATTTGCCATTGTTATTTATACCAAACTCTTCCAGTCGAGCTGGCCGCGGTGGCCGAGCGGTTCTAGGCGCGCAGTCCGGAACCGCGCGACTGGTACGGTCGCAGGTTCGAATCCTGCCTCGGGCATGGATGTGTGTGATGTCCTTAGGTTAGTTAGGTTTAAGCAGTCCTAAGTTCTAGGGGACTGATGACCACAGATGTTAAGTCCCATAGTGCTCAGAGCCATTTTTTTGAAGTTAAGACAGATCATACAAAATCAAAATACATGGAGAATGGGTAAGTATATCAAGGCACGGAAATGTTGTGAATTTTCCGACATTGAGAAGTAATTTTTAACGCTTATACTTATCGAATTATTATGTTGACTGTTATTTTTTATGGAATTACATACTTTTCTGTGCATTGAAAGACCCTTTCCAGAAGACTTCAGGGTTTGTGGAAGTCGTTCAGGTACTAAGATGGTAACACTGCCGGAAACCACTGCCCGGCCGCCAAGAGAAGAGGTCCCACGAACTCCTTCCCTTCTGTACCAAATGTGACAAAACACGCAACTCAGGTGTGGTTCGTGTGTTTACCGGTGTGAATGAAGCCCATTAGTTCAAAATCTGCTGTTGTAGCAGTCAGATAACTTCCTTGCGAAAGTATTCAGTCTTTCACAACGGATATGGCTTTTGTTTACGGCGGATGTTGCCAGACTTCAAGAGCAGTGGTAATGTATACTCATAACTATCTAATTATTTTCCGTCATATGTAATGTTTGTGTCTAGTGACTATGGTCAATTGTACTACCTGCTATGTGAAAAGGGTTTATGAGAATTTCGTTACAGAGGATCTGTTGCATTTTTGCAGCAGAACACTGAAATTACATGTAAAATTCTTCTTCAGTTGCTACTTGAGCTAAAAGGGCCGAAGTAAACAGTCCAAGCTTATTAAACACAATTCCCACAGAAAAAGTCTCCACAATGGAAAAAACGGAGGGATGGTTTTTTGAACAAGTGAACCAAAATGGATGTTAGCCGTTTAGTAAGTGAAACAAAATAAATGACGGTTCGTAAATAATAAAGCCGCTTAGACTTCCAAGATTAGCATAGTAAATAAATAAGTTCCGCGGCACATGGAAGAGACAAACATGATTCAGTGAACACATTACCAAAGTCTTAAGAGCCTTACGTTAAAAACAGTGAATTAATTTTCTGTAGGCACATGATATTTTCTGAAAAGTCTTTTAAGGTTCTAATAAAAATAAGTTTCCCATTTCAGGTTTAAAATCAAAGCCCAAATCCAAGATTCAGTCAAGAAGAATAAACAACAACTGTTGTCGTGTACTTTGCTGAAGAAATATTGAGAGCCAACAGTAATGAAATATTTAAGTTAGACACAATAGAATCTTCCAGTATAACACTATCTTGTTGGGGAGAAGAATAACAGTACAATTACACAATGTCTCAACGAGCATGTCACTCATCACTTAATAGTCCCAGCTGAGGAGGCGGCATGCTGCCCAGAAGTCGATGGAGCAGTCTCTGGCGCTGCGTAGTGGAGATCGTCAGGTTGCCAGCTGTGATGGAACTGCTGTCTGGAGCTCGTGCACCAGCCTAAATAGCTGCCTTGTAGATGGATACATGTGGGCCTATTTTTGGCACGTATTACGATGGCTGACAAGTGCGAGAATTATCGCACAATCAGCTTAACAGCTCATGCATCGAAGCTGCTTGCAAGAATAATATACAGAAGAATGGAAAAGAAAACTGAGAATGCGCTAGGTGACGATCAGTTTGGCTTTAGGAAAAGTAAAGGCACGAGAGATGCAATTCTGACGTTACGGCTAATAATGGAAGCAAGGCTAAAGAAAAATCAAGACACGTTCATAGGATTTGTCGACCTGCAAAAAGCGTTCGACAATATAAAATGGTGCAAGCTGTTCGAGATTCTGAAAAAAAGTAGGGGTAAGCTATAGGGAGAGACGGGTCATATACAATATGTACAACAACCAAGAGGGAATAATAAGAGTGGACGATCAAGAACGAAGTGCTCGTATTAAGAAGGGTGTAAGACAAGGCTGTAGCCTTTCGCCCCTACTCTTCAATCTGTACATCGAGGAAGCAATGTGGAAATAAAAGAAAGGTTCAGGAGTGGAATTAAAATACAAGGTGAAAGAATATCAATGATACGATTCGCTGATGACATTGCTATCCTGACTGAAAGTGAAGAAGAATTAAATGATCTACTGAACGGAATGAACAGTCTAATGAGTACACAGTATGGTTTGAGAGTAAATCGGAAAAAGACGAAGGTAATGAGAAGTAGTAGAATTGAGAACAGCGAGAAACTTAACATCAGGGTTGATGGTCACGAAGTCAATGAAGTTAAGGAATTCTGTTACCTTGGCAGTGAAATAACCAATGACGGACGGAGCAAGGAGGACATCAAAAGCAGACTCGCTACGGCAAAAAATGCATTTCTGGCCAAGAGAAGTCTACTAATATCAAATACCGGCCTTAATTTGAGGAAGAAATTTCTGAGGATGTACGTCTGGAGTACAGCATTGTATGGTAGTGAAACATGGACTGTGGGAAAACCGGAACAGAAGAGAATCGAAGCATTTGAGATGTGGTGCTATAGACGAATGTTGAAAATTAGGTGGACTGATAGGGTAAGGAATGAGGAGAGGAAAGGAATATGTGGAAAACACTGAAACACTGATAAGGAGAAGGGACAGGATGATAGGACATCTGCTAAGACATGAGGGAATGACTTCCATGGTACTAGCGGGAGCTGTAGAGGGCAAAAACTGTAGAGGAAGACAGAGATTGGAATAAGTCAAGCAAATAATTGAGGATGTAGGTTGCAAGTGCTACCCTGAGATGAAGTGGTTGGCACAGGAAAGGAATTCGTGGCGGGCCGCATCAAACCAGTCAGTAGACTGATCACAAAAAAAAGCGATGGCTGCATGAGAAGATGCGGTTTGTCAACGATCTCTACCATCATCATGTACACCACCTGGTAATGTGTCTAGAGTGCTGCTGATGTCGTATGCTGGTCTGGCTGGAGTGTTCCGCTGTTCCAAAGTTACATGTCGTTTGCACTGTAGGGGCTGAGCTCGCTGCAACTCAGTGATGTATAAGTTGTGGTTGGTTCCGTCGGCGCCTTATGACGGGGGCTCCAGAGTAATGCTAGCCTTCGAAACTGCAACACTACGAAGATGAAGAAATAATGGCTAGCATTTCAGCATAACCGCAGGAAGTAGGCAGGAGTAACATCATATAACTCTGTGTAAAGAGAGAATACACAGCAGATTTTTCATTCAGAAATCGCAGTTGGGTGTTGGATGTTAATGACAAGATAGTGTTATTCCTCGTCTACCGGCACATTTCGTAATTCGACAGTGGTAGGTTTGTGGCCTATAGAGACTGCAGTCTATCATTCCGCGATTCTGATGTCCACGTTGGTCAGGATCCTATGACTGTCATGTCAATAGGAAATTACTGGTGTAGGAGGCCCATACTCAACGCTATACTGGGTCTAAACGTTCGTAGGAGGCTAACACCAGAGACGCCAGGCGTATTGTTTGCCCATCTGAGGAGGATCGTACAGCCGTATCTTTTCAGGTGACCCCTGGTTCTGCAAACAGCATCAAGATCCATGTATGGAGGCTTCGAGGCAAATGAAAATTGCCAGATATCGTTCGTCGTTCTCATATGGGTTCAACATCTAGCGAATCGCAGGGCGTACCGTTGGGTCCACTATGCGATTCCCTCGTGTTCACATATCCAGTAATTTCGACAGCAGCCATTACGCTTCAGAAGTATTAAGACCAGAGGCTGTACCTTCTGTGGCGTTAGCTTTCAACAGGATAGCGCAAGACAACGTGTTGCCCGCTTTGCCCAGACCTACCGTAATACAGAGTGCGATCGCTTGTTGTATTGCAAAGACCTGGCCACCAATTGCCGGGAGACATGCGCGTCATCACTCCCCAGCCACTACTACTGACGCGTAAGAGCTTAAGAAGTTTGGAATGAAATACATGTTTCTGTCACCCCGGCTCAATCCGAATTGATGCCCAGCCGCGTAAGTGCCATTGTTACTACTGGAGATGGCAGCTGTATGTACTAAATTTTCCATCGTGGAACCCCCAAATAAGCTACTATTAGACTACAAGTAATTCTTTTTTTACTTGCTGTCCATCCTAGCGTTGCACTTTAAGTGGCCAGCGATGTATGAGCTATTACATGATCTTGACGGTTCGCTGTGTTTACTTGTAGGTATAATGCCTACGTGGTTAACTCCAAGCGCCAGTGTTACACTGCTGAAGCTTACCGCGCTATAAGTAAATGGGATGGATGTTAAAGGATACCAACATATTCGTAATACATGTAAGAAATTAGGGCAAAGAGAACTATTTATGATGTAACGATCGAGATACTTTGTCTTCTGTGATTAGATAGGCCATAGCTGAGGTTCAGGAAATAGCTGTGCAGTTTACTTCATAATTTGCTCTTTATGAATGACGTTTTCAACAGCCGTAACTGTGATCCAACCTGTCAGCTTCATTGTGGATGGAAAGTCATCCCAGAAGCAATGAATGCGGAAGAGACCCGAAGAGAGAAGAGTGCAGTAACATGGAAGTTTGAAATAGACGATTTGAGCTAGGAATGGGCTGAAAAAGAGAGAAACTGATGTGTCACTGGAATTTGCAGGAGTTAAACTTCTGGAGAAGAAATTATAATGGGCCGTTATTTAATGTGATTCCACACCTGTTTACTGAATTGATTCATAACTCCTCCAGTTAAAATTACCTTATTCTGCTTTCCGATCGCTTTAGACTTTTATGTAGAACCAATTTTGCACTGGAATCTGAAAACTGTGCTGTGTTGAAGCAAACTGAAGCAAATTTGACTCTGCTTCACCACAGCATAATATTCACAATCCACTAGAATAATAAACAGGTATGCAAAGAAGTATGGCGAAACTTCCACTTAACATTACGCATATACAGAAGAATTAAGTGTATTCTATGGACATGAGTCTGGAAACACTTTACTTCCGTGTTAGAACCCATTTTCTACTTTTTTTGATAATCACATTAACCTTGGGAAACACACAGTAACAGAATGGAGCAGCATTACACGTATCTTTTTATACATGAGACGTTCGAAATACCCTCTAGGTTACATTTGGTTAGAATTTAGAGCAAGCTATAATTCTTAGGTTTACGGCGTGTGTTCGTTGTTCCAGTGGAAGGAAGAGAATGTTGACATGTCAATTACTTCACTGCTTGCGTTCACATGCGACTAACCTCACTGCTCTACTAGCATCAAGCGCTTAGCGTCAACTGCTTAATCGTCACAACGGATTTGGTTTCTGGTACAGTGCAATGACAGTGTACTCACATGCTGTCCTGGCAAAGGCCCACTTGGTGTGTGTGTTAGCGGACGGTAATGGTCGTTGCGCTCAACTTCAGAATGAGAGAACCCCGAGAGGAGAACGTTAGAAGCTTTTGATCGTCTTAGAAAGTGTGGAACGTTTAGGGCTACTACTCACTAGTGGGGATGGCCTTGAAGGACTAGGACACCTCAACCTTAGTGTCAGCGTTTTGCAACAAGTAACATCAAGCACAGACGATGGAGAATGTGATGGGTGTCATGTTTATTTTCGTATCTGAGTTTTTGATATCTGAATCGACTGTGAGCGAGCAGCGATGTCGTAAGCTCTATTGCAGAAGTTAAGTGAGTTTCTCTGAGCTGCGCGAGGGCACAATGGAGGAGATAAAGATTATCTTTGGAAGAGAGTCGAAGTTCAGGTGTGTTAGAGTTAGGCAAGTATGGCAACATTATGATTCAGATTTAATGTCTCAGTTTATCATTTTGTTCAATAGACATGATTATGAAACTCATTTGTGAAGGAAGAAATCTAATGGAATGTAGGGTAAATACAATAATGTTACTTTTTTTCATTATTGCTGCGCCATCGTACTGACTTGGTTACTGTAATGAAAGTTGTTAGATTTGAGAGATGCGAAATTGTATTGTTTGGATGTTGACAAGTTCGTTAAATTTAAAATCTGCCTTGAGTACCGTTTCTCAATATACAAAAAAACATAGTGATGTCATTTTTGCGCATATTTCATTTTCTTACCAACCTTTCTTCTACATTTCTTTTAATGGATCATCCAACCAAGTATGTTCCATAAACTGTTCGATTTGCAATTAACAGAGAACTCACTGCTCCTCTCGACTGTCTCTGTGCAGATACAGTAATTTGCAGCTTTAGCATAGCGGCGCGCGAGACAGAGCAATACTGCAACGCGTTATCCAGATTTGCGCAGAATAGAGGTAAGGAGAAAAGATTATGATCCTTTTATTTATTGAATCATGACAGTTCTTGCGATCAAATTATTCAAAGCCAATTACTCTAGGTTTCATGTCCAAGTTAATTATTCAGGCAGTTTATAGTGCTCAAAATTCTTGCAGCATAAATTGCTAACTTTTACAGTATGAAATACTTCCCTTTTCATTATGACAATTAATTATGATTACAGCGCAGCTTGTCTTTCATATTACGACATCACAAGTTTCGTTACGAGAGTTCATTTATTTTTACAGCTCAGAGCTTACAATCAGAAAAAGTACGTCAGTCTTACTTTTTATTTAGTTAGATAACTTTCTCTAAATTTTTACTTATTTAGATAACTTTCAAGCTACATGAGAATTTTGTGTGTTTGTACTAGTGATGCGGCAGAAGTGTGATAACAGAAATACAAGCAGCAACAGATGTCAAAAGCAAATTTTAGAGGAAGCAGAAACGCAAGCGAAAGCGTGTACAGGGTGTTACAACAAGGTATGGCCAAACTTTCAGGAAACATTCCTCACACACAAAGAAAGAAAAGATGTTATGTGGACAAGTGTACGGAAACGCTTGATTTCCATTTTAGAGGTCATTTTAGTTTTGTCAGTATGTACTGTACTTTCTCGATTCACCGCCAGTTGGCCCAATTGAAGGAAGGTAATGTTGACTTCGGTGCTTGTGTTGACATGCGACTCATTGCTCTACAGTACTAACATCAAGCACATCAGTACGTAGCATCAGCAGGTTAGTGTTCCTCACGAACGTGGTTTTGCAGTCAGTGCAATGTTTACAAATGCGGAGTTGGCAGATGCCCATTTGATGTATGTAGTAGCACGGGGCAATAGCCATGGCGCGGTACGTTTGTATCGAGACAGATTTCCAGAACGAAGGTGTCCCGGCAGGAAGACATTCGAAGCAATTGATCGGCGTCTTAGGGAGCACGGAACATTCCGGCCTATGACTCGCGACTGGGGAAGACCTAGAACGACGAGGTCACCTGCAATGGACGAGGCAATTGTTCGTGCAGTTGACCATAACGCTAATGTCAGCGTCAGACAAGTTGCTGCTGTACAAGGTAACGTTGACCACGTCACTGTATGCAGAGTGCTACGGGAGAACCAGTTGTCTCCGTACCATGTACAGCGTGTGCAGGCACTATCAGCAGCTGATTGGCCTCCACGGGTACACTTCTGCGAATGGTCCATCCAACAATGTGTCAATCCTCATTTCAGTGCAAATGTTCTCTTTACGGATGAGGCTTCATTCCAACGTGATCATATTGTAAATTTTCACAATCAACATGTGTGGGCTAACGAGAATCCGCACGCAATTGTGCAATCACGTCATCAACACAGATTTTCTGTGAACGTTTGGGCAGACATTGTTGGTGATGTCTTGATTGGGCCTCATGTTCTTCCACCTACGCTCAATGGAGCACGTTATCATGATTTCATACGGGATACTCTACCTGTGCTGCTAGAAGATGTGCCTTTACAAGTACGACACAACATGTAGTTCATGCAAGATGGAGCTCCTGCACATTCCAGTCGAAGTGTTCGTACGCTTCTCAACAACAGATTCGGTGACCGATGGATTGGTAGAGGCGGACGAATCCCATGCCCTCCACGCTCTCCTGACATCAACCCTCTTGACTTCTATTTATGGGGGCATTTGAAAGCTCTTGTCTACGCAGCCCCGGTACCAAATATAGAGACTCTTCGTGCTCGTATTGTGGACGGATGTGATACAATACGCCATTCTCCAGGACTGCGTCAGCGCATCAGGAATTCCAGGCGACGGAGGGTAGATGCATGTTTCCTCGCTAACGGAGGGCATTTTGAACATTTCCTGTAACAAAGTGTCTGAAGTCACGCTGGTACGTTCTGTTACTGTGTGTTTCCATTCCATGATTAATGTGATTTGAAGAGAAGTAATAAAATGAGCTCTAATATGGAAAGCAAGCGTTTCCAGACACATGTCCATATAACATCTTTTCTTTCTTTGTGTGTGAGGAATATTTCCTTAAAGTTTGGCCGTACCTTTTTGTAACACCCTGTATATTGAGAAAAAGTGACAGTTCTTTATGAAACACAACTTTTTTATTTTACTAATGCTCAAAATTTATCAACGGCATATTATACACTCCTGGAAATTGAAATAAGAACACCGTGAATTCATTGTCGCAGGAAGGGGAAACTTTATTGACACATTCCTGGGGTCAGATACATCACATGATCACACTGACTGAACCACAGGCACATAGACACAGGCAACAGAGCATGCACAATGTCGGCACTAGTACAGTGTATATCCACCTTTCGCAGCAATGCAGGCTGCTATTCTCCCATGGAGACGATCGTAGAGATGCTGGATGTAGTCCTGTGGAACGGCTTGCCATGCCATTTCCACCTGGCGCCTCAGTTGGACCAGCGTTCGTGCTGGACGTGCAGACCGCGTGAGACGACGCTTCATCCAGTCCCGAACATGCTCAATGGGGGACAGATCCGGAGATCTTGCTGGCCAGGGTAGTTGACTTACACCTTCTAGAGCACGATGGGTGGCACGGGATACATGCAGACGTGCATTGCCCTGTTGGAACAGCAAGTTCCCTTGCCGGTCTAGGAATGGTAGAACGATGGGTTCGATGACGGTTTGGATGTACCGTGCACTATTCAGTGTCCCCTCGACGATCACCAGAGGTGTACGGCCAGTGTACGAGATCGCTCCCCACACCATGATGCCGGGTGTTGGCCCTGTGTGCCTCGGTCGTATGCAGTCCTGATTGTGGCGCTCACCTGCACGGCGCCAAACACGCATACGACCATCATTGGCACCAAGGCAGAAGCGACTCTCATCGCTGAAGACGACACGTCTCCATTCGTCCCTCCATTCACGCCTGTCGCGACACCACTGGAGGCGGGCTGCACGATGTTGGGGCGTGAGCGGAAGACGGCCTAACGGTGTGCGGGACCGTAGCCCAGCTTCAGCTTCATGGAGACAGTTGCGAATGGTCCTCGCCGATACCCCAGGAGCAACAGTGTCCCTAATTTGCTGGGAAGTGGCGATGCGGTCCCCTACGGCACTGCGTAGGATCCTACGGTCTTGGCGTGCATCCGCGCGTCGCTGCGGTCCGGTCCCAGGTCGACGGGCACGTGCACCTTCCGCCGACCACTGGCGACAACATCGATGTACTGTGGAGACCTCACGCCCCACGTGTTGAGCAATTCGGCGGTACGTCCACCCAGCCTCCCGCATGCCCACTATACGCCCTCGCTCAAAGTCCGTCAACTGCACATACGGTTCACGTCCACGCTGTCGCGGCATGCTACGAGTGTTAAAGACTGCGATGGAGCTCCGTATGCCACAGCAAACTTGCTGACACTGACGGCGGAGGTGCACAAATGCTGCGCAGCTAGCGCCATTCGACGCCCAACACCGCGGTTCCTGGTGTGTCGGCTGTGCCGTGCGTGTGATCATTGCTTGTACAGCCCTCTCGCAGTGTCCGGAGCAAGTATGGTGGGTCTGACACACCGGTGTCAATGTGTTCTTTTTTCCATTTCCAGGAGTGTATTTAACAAAAAGTAAATTTGCCGCTTTTTCACCCTGCAATCAATTTCGATGTTCTTCGTATATAAGGCCAGCTCCACTGACTAATTGTTCACTGGATACGCTGCTGGAAGGAGCAGACAAATACTGGCCAGCTAGTAGCAATAGATAGTGGCACTTGATTTCCACCACACTAGCCGGCCATCTTTTTTTCCTTTTTGTACTCCAATAGTAGATTGTAGTTTCCGTTAGTTTTAGCCTGATCTTGGTGATCTTCGTTCATATTTAACATGAATTATAATTTTTGTAACGATGTTTCTGACTGAGATTCTGTGATTAAGCCACAGCTGCTCAAGGCTGATTTTCAGTTTCAAATCGGCTATTTTTAGAGCTATTAGGTATGCAGTCATCTTGAGATGATTTTGGATCTCTGGCTTTCATCACCATCAAATTAAGTATTTGGGACACAACTTGCTCTGTGACGATGCCATAGGAAAGTTTTGACTTATATCGTGGATGTAAAAACGTCGCAATTGTGTATTTACTGTTTTTGGTCAGTTCTCCAAATCTCATGTTTGAATTCAATTCGTCACTCAATTTTCTTGTATATTTTGGAATTGTTGTGAAGGATCAGTTTTTGTTTCTTCTTGCTGTAAAGTGGTCATAAGAATAAGAATTAACGGTATGACTGGTGAAATACTCGCTTGAGAACTGCTTAAGTTTCTAGTAATTTCTTCGAATGATTTAATTACTTCAAAATCAGCGAATCCTTCAGCTTTGAAAATCGTTCCATCATATAGAACGTGCTATTCCACATCTACATCTACATCTACGTCTACGTGATTACTCTGCTATTCACAATAAAGTGCATTGCAGAGGGTTCAATGAACCACCTTCCAGCTGTCTCTCCAGCGTTCCGCTCTCGAACGGCACGCGGGAAAAACGAGCACTTAAATTTTTCTGTGCGAGCCCTGATTTCTCTTATTTTATCGTGATGATCGTTTCTCCCTATGTAGATGGGTGCCAACAGAATGTTTTCGCAATCGGAGGTGAAAACTTGTCATTGAAATTTCATGAGAAGATACCGACGCAACGTAAAACGCCTTTCTTTTAATGATTGCCACTCCAATTCACGTGTCATGTCCGTGGCACTATCTCCCCTATTTCGCGATAATACAAAACGAGCTGCCCTTCTTTGAACTTTTTCTATGTCATCCGTCAGACCCACCTGATGCGGATCCCACACTGTGTAGCAGTATTCCAGAAGAGGTCGGACAAACGTGGTGTAATCAGTTTCTTTAGTAGAGCTGTTGCACCTTTTAAGTGTTCCGCCAATGATTTGCAGTCTTTCGTTTGCTCTACCCACAACATTATCTATGTGATCGTTTCAATTTAGTTTATTTGTAATCGTAATCCCTCAGAAGCCATAAGATTTGTGTGACTTATCGCGTAATCGAAATTTAGCGGATTTCTTTTAGTACTCATGTGTATAACTTCACAGTTTTCTTTATCCAGGGTCAGTTGCCACTTTTCGCACTGTGTAGATATCTTATCTAAATCATTTTGCAAGTCGTTTTGGTCATATGACGACTTTACAAGACGGTAAATGACAGCACCATTTGCAAACAATCTAACAGGGCTACTCACATTGTCTCCATGTCATTAATATAGATCAGGAACAATTGAGGGCCTATAACACTTCTTTGGGGAACTCCGGATATTACTTCCGTTTTACTCGATGACTTTCTGTCTATTACTACTCTCTGACAGGAAATCATGAATCCAATCGCACAAATGAGGCGATATTCCATAGGATCGCAGTTTGGTTAGAAATCGCTTGTGAGGAACGGTGTCGAAAGCCTTCTGTAAATCTAAAAATATGGAGTAAATTTGACATCCCCTGTCGATATTATTGCTCCATGGGTGTAAAGAGCTACTTGTGTTTCACAAGAACGATGTTTTCTAAATCCGTGCTGACTATGTGTCGATAATTCGTTTTCTTCGAGTTAATTCATGAAGTTCGAACACAGTATATGTTCCAAAACCGTACTGCAAATCGACGTTAGTGATATGGGCCTATAATTCAGCGGACTACTCTTATTTCCCGTTTTGGGTAATGGTGTGACGTGAGCAGTTTTCCCGTCTTTAGGTACGGACCTTTCTGCGAGTGAACGATTGTATATAATTGCTAAATATGGAGCTATTGTATCAGCATACTCTGAAAGGAACGTGACTGATATTCAACCTGGACCCGAGGCCGTACCTTTATTGAGTGATTTAAGTTGTTTTGCTACACCGAGGATATCTACTTCTATGTTTCTCATCTTGGCAGTTGATCTTGATTGGAATTCAGATACATTTACTTCGTCTTCTTTGGTGAAGGAGTTTCAGAGTACCGTGTTTAATAACTATGCTTCAGTGGCACTGTCATCAGTGACTTCAATGCTGTTATTGCGCAGTGAAGGTATTGTCTGCGTCTTGCCACTGGTGTGCTTTGTGTATGACCAGAATCTTTTTAGGTTTTCTGCCAGATTTCGTTGTGGAAATTATTAAAAGCATCTCGCATTGAAGCACGCGCTGTATTTCGAACTTCCGCAGAATTTTGTCAATACTGAGGATTTTGCGTTATTTTAAATTTGGCATGCTTTTTTCGTAGCTATTGCAACAGCAATCGGTTTTGTGCAGGATCAGTACCATCACTTATTAATTAATGTGGTATGTATCTCTCAACTGCCGTCGATACTATCTCTTTGAAATCGTTCCACATCTTTTCTACGCTTACGTGATCAGATCGGAAGGAGTGGAGACTCTCTTAAAAAGGAGTTAAGAGCATTTTTATCAGCTTTTTAAAATAGATGTAATTTATGTTTCTTTTTGAAGGTTGTACGTGTTACGGTATTCAGCCTAGCAGCAACTGCCTCGTGGTCACTAACGATACTCCATATTTGTCCAGGATTATTGGTTGCTAAGAGGTCAAGTATGCTTTCGCAACCATTTTCGCTTTGAGTTGGCTCATGAACTAATTGTTTAAAATAATTTTTTGAGAAAGTAATCAGTACAATTACGAATGACATTTTATGCCTGCCGTCTGCTTCAAACGTATAATTTTTCCACCATATCGAGCGTAGATTGAAGTCACCACCGACTATAATTGTATGAGTGGGGTACCTATTCGGATTGAGACTTTGAACTGTTCAGGAACTGTATCTTCTGAGTCGAGGGGTCGGTAAAACGATCTAATTAATAGTTTAGTCCGATTGTGAAATATAACCTCTGGCCATACTATTTCGCAGGAACTATCTACTTCTATTTCAGTACAAGGTAAACTATTTCTGACAGCAATAAATACTCCTGGCCTCATATAACTATTTGAGCTGCAGTGCTTTCTATTAGGTCTTGGAGCTCTGTTTTTTTCCCAACACACCTACAACAATTTACAACTACAATACTGATCGTTTCTACAACTACCTTACTGTATTTCACCTGCCCCCTTTTAGACGAATGCCCTTCCCGTGGTTTCCTAAGACCCTCTAACAAAAAAAAAAAAAAAAAAAACCCGCCCAGTCTCTTCCACACAGCCCCCGCTACCCGTGTAGCCGCCTCCTGTGTGTAGTGGATTCCTGACCTATTAAGCGGAACCCGGAAACCCACCACCCGATGGCGCAAGTCAAGGAATCTGCAGCCTACACGGTCACAGAACCGCCTGAGCCTCTGATGCAGACCCTCCACTCGGCTCTGCACCAAAGGACCACAGTCGGTTCTATCGATGATGCTGCAGATGGTGAGCTCCTCCTTAATCTCGGAAGCAAGGCTAGCAGTCTTTACCATTTCCGTTAGCCGCCCGAAACCAGACAGAATCTGCTCCGATCCCAAGCGACACACGTCTTTGGTACCGATATGAGCCACCGCCCGCAGTTGGCTGCACCCTGTACTCTTCATGGCATCCGGAAGCACCCTTTCCACATCCGGAATGACTCCCCCCGGAATGCACACCGAGTGCTCACTAGCTTCCTTCCCCACCTTGGCAGCCATGTTCCTAAGGGGCCCCATTACTCTCCTAACGTTGGAGGTCCCAACTACCAGCAAACCCACCCTCTGTGTTACGCCCAGACCGTTCGGGCCGATAAGCTTCCTCTGGAACAGGGAGGACGGCTGCATCCAGCTCAGAGACATCGTCAGCCACAGACAACACCCGAAACCTGTTCGTTAAACGTACCGGGGAGGCCCTACGCTCGGCCCCTCGGAAAGTTTTTCGTTGCGTGCCAGACTTTGGAATGATCTCCCACTTGACACAGGTGAGGGGTCAACCTCAGTGCAGGCAGCACCCTGGGAGGTCACAGCAGTGGACCGATCGGAGTACACGTGGGACGTGCTCGACGTCCCTTGCGTCCCGTAGTCCGATCACCTACAGTGATGCCCCTTGGCAGCAGCTTCAAGCTGTTTGATGGAAGCCAACACAGCCTGGAACTATGAACTCGGCTCACCTCTGTACACAGCAATCACAGTTCCTATTCATTACTGAAGTCGTTCCTGTTTGAAGCTCGTACAAATACGTAATAAACGAACGGTGTACTCGTCTTATTAGCAGCAGGAACTCGCAGTGCTCTCTCACTGATGGTCTTACCGACACTGGCTGGAAATAGAAGAAATTAAATTAACAGATCGGACTTTCATAACAACAAAACGCGTAATACTTACACTAAAGAAAGACCACAAAATTAAAATTCATGTATGTATGTATATTTAGCAATACTTACTGTGTTGGGCAATCCTGAATGACAGATGAAGCAGGTTGATTAAGGCATTCCCTTTGAATTTTTGCCAGCTCGGTTTGTGCGACCAAGAACTGAGTGAAGTGGGTGGCAATTTTTTTTCAATTTATCAATAATAGCCACTACTGTGATTCAACAGCAGCTCAAATACAAAGTTGTATCTCATGTATTGCACAGTTCACATCATCAAAGCTAGACAACTGCAATACTTTAATCATGTTAATCCACAATCACTAACAGTGCAATGCACTGCCTGGTGTTGTATGCCCCATTCTTGAAGCATCGTTTCAAATTTTGTCGATATTATGTCACATCTATGAAGCCCAGTTATGACTTAACATATCAAAATTATAAACATCTTCTGAAAATCCTTTGAAATACCACGAGAAATCCAACTAACTCATGTAGATCTTAATGTAGATCTGACCACATGAGAGTTGAGGGATTTGGTGCAGAAACGGTGTAAATACCCATTTTTTTATATTTTTGTGTTTTTTGTTACTTCATTACATTGTTTTTATGGTCTGTCATTTTTGTACTTCTTTCAGGTACCATGCAGAAGTAAAACATTAGTGGTGTAACTTGTAGACAACTGTTTTGAAATTAATGGAGTGCAAAATTGGTGTAACCCACTATGGATTCAGTAGCGAAGAAAATCTGAGTGATTCTGGTTCTGATCAAGAATATGTTGCACAAGCTTCTTCATGCGAAGATGACTTTCATTATGAAACCCCCAAATGGGAACTTAAAAAGAGAAATGTGAAAAGACAAACCAGTGTGGAAACGGCAAGGCTACAAGCTTCTGCTGTGTCAGCACCTATAAATGATCCACAAAGTAAAAGAGATAACCCTACTCTCACAGACCCTGGAAATGGACGAATGCCCAGTACCTCAACTAAAACAAAAGGTACTGTCGTTGAAGGAGATGCAATTGCTGATCTGGATGCGAATGGAAACCTTACAGATGCTAGAGGTGACCCTTCTGCCATCCAAAAAAAGGGTAGAAAGAGAACGAGGACTCCTGATTTGTGGAAACGAAATGTACAGAAACAGCCTGTGTTACTGGCAAGTACAAGAAGTTTAGTTTCTATCATTGCAATTATTCTAAAAACTATAAGGTTAATGTTCCTGGGAAAGACAGGCAGTGCAATTTTGAAAGGTTCTGTTCCCTTGGCAAAGAAAGCGAATTAGCTCAAAAAAGTTTTATCTCTGGATTGGTGCAACAAACAATGATTAAGTGGTCATATAGTACATCATAATAACGTCGTGCATCCACTCGTACATACACCTTAAGGAAACAGGGTGGTAATAGTGTTAATGTGTACAGACTTGCTTTCCAAAACATCTTTCAAATTTCGTCTGGTTGGCTAGATCGTGCTGTTATTTCTTACAAACAAAAAAGAGAAGACGCTTCAGATAATCATGGTAAATGTGAACCTGTAAACAAAACTCCTGTAGAAGTCAAACGTCAAGTTAAAGAGCTCATAGAATCATTCCTAATGTACCACTCACACTATTCCAGAAAGGACAATCGGAATTGAGAATACCTTAATCCCGAACTGAACATTGGCAAAATACATTGTTTGTATTTGGATTGGTGTAAATAACGAGATTACACCCCAGTAAAGGAGTCTCTTTACAGTCAGGTATTTACTTCAGATTTCAGTCTTTCATTCCATCCACTACATTATGATACGTGTACAAGTTGTGAAATTAAGTAAACCGGAATAGCAGTTTCAACTGATGAAAACGAAAAGAAAATGCTAGAATTGTCACACCAACTACACCTTCGAAGAGCTGAACTGGTGAGGTTCCAAATGAAGAAAGATGTAGAACTGGCCAGATCTGTTCCTGAGGTGTGTGTTATAGCACTTTATTTGCTGAGTGTTTTTCATTTCCTAAACTCTTAGTTTCTGAGATATACTATCTATGGCAATAAAGCTGCTTCAATTTCTGTATCCATAATTTACTGGAAGATAAAGCCTCCATGTATTTCTGAACAGAAACACAATCAGGTAGAGGACTGCAAGAAGTTGCTTCATGTATTTTGCATTGTGTGAAAAATCTTCGGTTGCATGTGAAGAAATTGCCGACACTTGTGAGGGACAAAATCAAATTTCAATTTGTCTCTTATGTTGCTGTATATTGTCACGAATCCAGAGGTTAGTGTTGAGACAATTGAGCTGAATTTTTTAAAATTAGGACATTCTTTCATGGCCTGTGACCAGGATTTCTCGTGTATAGATAATGGGATGAAGAAAGAACAATTTTTTTGATGCTGAAAGTCTTATTGGAATTATTGGGGCGGCAAAGAAGAAATGAAACAAATTTCAAGTATCCCATCTACAGGAGGACGATTTTATAAGCATGAAGCGTTTGAGAGATGTAACTGTTACTAAAAAAATATGACAAAACCAACTGGCTGAAGATACAGCAACTGAAATTTCACAAGGGAAAACCTTTTGAAATCGATTTCTCTGAAACAGTAAATCGAGTATGCCATACAGGTCCATGAATTGCAAGAAAACCACAAAAAGATGTCAAATACATCAACTGAGTTGTCACGCTTTTGAAATTATGAGGTGAAAAAACCTACAATAACAGATGCTAAAGCTGAAGATTTAAGGAAACTAGTGAAATGTGTTCCTCCAATCCATCACAGCTTTTATGAAGATATTATTAATTCACCGGCTACACGTCCAGAGTCTGATACAGACATACCTTTGAGTGAAGAAGACGAAAATGAGTGATTGCTTGTTTGCTGGGAGAAATGTCTAGACATTTTTGTAATATTACATTAAAAGTAATAGTATTTTAAGCACTATGTCAGTAAAGATAGAAGTTGTACTTTGGATTCCATGTTTGTAGCAAAATGTGAAATAGATGTTGTTTATTTTCTTTAATATATACTGTTTATTTAATTTAAATAGCTTTATTTTCATCATTTTTCTTAAAACTATGATAATGTAGATTGCTTCATTCTAGCAGTGAATACATATGCTGTTCGTAGAGAGTAATAATGACGTATAAAAGTACAAAAATGTGGAATACACCAATTAAGTTTCAAATTTTTCTAAGAGGTAAAATGGTGTAATCAATAGTCTTTGCGCGGAAAATGTAATTTTTAAGTTCATGTAGAGAGCAAATATTTACATTTAATAATATCACTCCAAGCTCAAAGCCGGCCGGTGTGGCCGTGCGGTTCTAGGCGCTTCAGTCTGGAACCGCGTGACCGGTATGGTCGCAGGTTCGAATGCTGCTGGAGGCATGGATGTGTGTGATGTCTTTAGGTTAGTTAGGTTTAAGTAGGTCTAAGTTCTAGGGGACTGATGACCTCAGATGCTAAGTCCCATAGTGCTCAGATCCATTTGAACCGTTTATAATATTTTTGAACCAAGCTCAAAGAACAATTTTCGTAGCAGTAATAGTTAATTTATAGGGTTTCTCTAACTGTCACTCCTTTTGCCTAAAAACAGGAAACTCGTGGATTACACGATTTCTGCAGCAAATCCCTCAGTTGTGAAAGATATTTTTCCAAACTCTTCAAGAAAATTTTAGATTTTCTTATCAGCTTATTGTACAATATATCGCAGAAATACGAAGTAAAAAAAATCATTACCTTTCAACTTATACTTTGGAAGAGCAGCATTCATTAATATGCGAAAGTCGGTACCCTCAGCAAAATTAAACGATAAGTTCTGGAGGGCCATCATTTCAGAAATCACGCGATGCATTTGTTGAGACTTTAGGTGGAAGAAATCCCAATAATCATTTACTTGTACACTTTGTTGCAGTGTAAGCTGTTGTTTAGCATCTTTGGCCGGAGTAAAAGAAACCTTTAACAACGACACGATAAAAATAATAAAAATCCCAAGAGATTAAAGACGTTAAAGGAAATACAAAAATAAAATTCCAAGTTTTTAAGCTAGAGCGCATCAATCATTCGCAGCGCTCCCATATGATACGACAACGGTAAAAGAAACGTTTCTGAACCAATTTATAAATGACGTTGCAGTTGGTGTTAATTTATAAATATTGGATTTTAGTCTTCATATTGCATACTAGGTTTCGTTAGCTTATTTACCATTATAAGTGTTTGTTTTCGAACTGACGGTGATAAAGAAATTACCTACTTCTGGTATGCAATATGGAGAATAAAAATGCAATAAATAAACAAACATTCTACTGATTAAAAGTAACGTGATAGATACTGGTTCATATTATAAAGAGTTACGTGAATACCATCGCTCTTCTGCAGATAAATAGAACATAAAATTCTTAGAAACGTTTTTATATAGAGTGGCATAACTTTTTAAAATGCTCAGCTCAGATCGGATGAGGAGCAGAGCAGTGAAACGAGTTTAAATTTCGTGCAATGCTGCCAACATATACTCGTGTCCATCTCACGTACTACTGTGGTGTGTTTATTCCGTGCCACAGACTGTTATATGGGTATATCATTAAGTGCTGCCAGCAACGAGAAAAGGCACATTGTACGTCGACTAATACCTACACGACGCGACCAGAACTAAGCATGGGGTGAACTCTTTAAAATATTACCGTGCTATGAATCATTCGGATAAAACAGCTTTGCACCAGCGTGGACAGAGATCACCTTATAATAATAAGCGAACTATATTACTAGTATAGACTACATTGTTATGTAAATATTGACTAACCTTTTCTTTTTTCGCTTCCACTGAAACTATGAAAGTTTCATCCATTTTCTCGAACTCTGCAGATTTCTCGCCATGTAATGATTTAAGATGATTATTCAGTGCGATGGTCGTGGCCCCTTTTAGGCAATATACATTGTCACAGCTCTTGCATTTGGCTATCAAATCATTAATCTAAACGAAATAGTTCCAAATAAGGCTTGATTTGATTTCATTATTGTGCTTTTAACTAACACAACACCACAAAACTGTTGACTAAAAAAGCACTGTACGATGTGGTAATATTATAAAGCAACACAAAGTGGGCTGACGAGGGAGAAATCGCTCTACTTGCTCAGAAATGGACAGAGATCACAGCGTAATAATCCATTAAGTCCAACAATCGCTACGGCACGTGTCGGCTTACAACACGCCTACCATACGAATTCCCGGCTACACAGCAGCCGGCGCTGTCGGCCAATAACCGCACGCATCGGCGAAGTTCCGATAAACTTCCGATATAAAAATGTGGAACCGAACGTGGAATCGGATGTGAAAAAATGGGCGGAACTTCCGCAGCTGCGGAAGCGGAAGGAGATATCCGTTGCATCACTAGTCTGCACTAAGTACAGCGTGTGCAAGCATTATTAGCACCTCGTTTCCCCGCACGGGTACACTGCGAATGTTTCGTTCAGCAGTGTGTCAAAACTCACTTTAGCACAAACATGCTGTTCATGGATGACTCGCTTGGATAGTCGGACGGGTAGATTCGTCTGCCCCAGGTCGAATCCGTCTGGCGTATTGAAGAAGAGGTTCGGTGTGCCAGACATCTCTCACTTTCACATGAATAACACTACAACCAAACAGTTATGTTCGACATGCAGTTCAGGAAATATGACACTATAACATTGAGATGCGTGAAAAATTGCCACGTCATGTATGAAGTTTCAGTTTGTTACGTCTTTACTACTAATCCTACCAGCAAAAAAATTTCACAGGCAGTGACCACATATACCACCCGATGTACCTGTAAATTTTTATCATTGTGCGACACGTAACTCAGGAGATATGACGTCATAAACATTGAGCTACGTGAAAATGAAATTGCAGGGCGAATTTCGATACAGATACAGGCGAAATATATGGAAAATATGTGTGAAATATTTATGTGTGAGATGTGTGTAGCGGACAAAGACAAGGGCAAAACCTCTGGATCGATTTCAACGAAATTTGGTACGCATATTAATTGCTGCCTGGGAAGAAATAGTGTGAGGATAAGCATCAGAAGCCTCTTGTTGAGGTACGATAATTTGGTGAGAGAAGGGGCAGATAAACGGAAGAAGGTGGACGAGTAAGTGGAGAGGACAGGATGGATTTAGAGGGCTCAGGAGAGATGAACAGAGGTGGAAGAGCAAAAGCAGATGGACAGACAGAGGGGCGGGTGCAGATGTTCAGAGGGATAGACAGGAGGAGATGGATAGGAATGGGGTGTGGAGGAGGTAGTAGAGAGAGACGGTGGAGATTGATGGAGGGGTGTGGAGGAGAGGGTCAGAGTAGGGGGTGACGCGGAGATGGACAGAGAGTGAGGGAGAAACAGATGGAAACAGAAAGAGGGCAGGAGGGGATGAACAGAGAGAGAAGGAAGCATGGGATGGAACATTAGAAGAGTGGAATAAATACACAGCTGGGCAAAGTCGGGCACTCAGCTAGTCTGTTAAATAACCATGCCGACCCTGAGCCGATGCTGGAGAAAGGCAGAAGAAAATAAAGAAGTGATGTTCACTGCCAAGGCTTCGTTTCTGCGTGATCAGGCCGTAAATGTTCGTAGTCAACACGTAGGGGCTGTCGAGAATCCTCACGAAATTGTGCAACCACGTCGTGAACGAAGATATTCTGTCAAAATTTAGGCCGAAATTGTTGGCGACTGTTTGTTAAGGCCTCTTGGTCTTCCACCCGGACTAAACGGAATAGTCTACCATGCTTTCTTAGAAAACACTCTACCTGTTCTGCTAGAAAATACGCCTTTACGAGAGCGAGAAAAAAATGTACTTCATGCATGGACCTCTCCCTCATTTCGGTGTCAATGTTCATAGGCTTCTAAATAACAGATTCCATTACAGATGGATAAGTAGAGGTGGACCAGTTTCTTGGCCTAGACACTCTCCGGACCTATAGCCACTGGACTTTCATTTGTGACGCATTGGAGAGCTCTTTTGTACAGCCCCAGTACAAGATGTACAGTTTTGATGCCCGTATTGTGCAAAACGGTGAAGGAATACGCAGTTCTCCAGGGATACATCCGCGCATCAGGTGTTCAGTGTAACGATCGGTTGATGCACGTAACCTTACTTTCGGAGGGCAATTTGAACATTTATACTGGAAAAGTGTTTCATACTCTGCTGAATGGGCCCATTTCCGTACATCATATTTTCTTACTATACGCGTGAGTAATGTATTCTGAAAGTTCGGCTATACCATTTTTGTTACACCCTGTGTAAGCCAAAACCTGACTTGGAGTGAAGTAAGTAACTTTTTAGCTAGGGCGACGATTATTAATCAATTGAAGACTGTTGCGAAAGGGTTGAGCTACTTTTCTCCCGTAGTCCTATCCTAAAATGTTTATCCAACAGAAAACTGGAGTCCTGGTTGCGACATTGGAGTTCCACTTAAGAGAATGCCAGCGTGTTGGTGATATTTGACTAGGTGCTTTAATGTGCCACTAATCTGGTTTCTTTGGCGGATCCTTAGGTGCTTGTGCGGCAGGAACTTCTTCCTTTGTAACTATGTTCCCACGAATTTCCACTCCAGAGATCAGAAGACGATAATTCCAAGTATTGCGCGGACAAGTGGAAACAGCAAAGTGGATTATAACCAGTTATCTCAATTTTATTCTGAAAAGGATGAGATTAAAGGCACTATTTTCTGCTCATGTATGAATGTAGTAACCGCCGTCGGCCTACAACAGGTCATCTGTCACACAGCTCTCGGTTTTAATTTGTGCGGAGACACGTAGCTGTGTTAACTCAGCTGTAGCTGTAGTCTCGTAGCAATGCTGATGCGGTCACGCTAAAAAAACACAACCAGGGTCTTTTCTTGTCACGACGTAATTGAGGTCTTGAAGTAAAAGCATGAGCTCTCTCAAGAGGTGATTACTACGATTAAGATAACATCCAGTATGTAAGCTAATTCTCAAATGTAGCCACTTACACCAAGATTACACTAAGAAATTTCAACACGGATTAAGGCAAAAGAGCACTGGAAACGTAGGTTTTATTTCAGTAATAGGAAAAAAATGGAATGAATAATAAACATTCACTCACACATTCGTCTCAGCTGTGTCTCTCAGAAAGCCATATGAAGCACCTATAAATATCACATCACAATAACATTTAAGCTAATCGGTTCTTTCAACAATGACTACTACATTATCCATGGTTATTGAATGTATTTAAACCAAACACGTTCAAATCACCGTAACCACTGCCTTAGCGCGGAGAAACAGTAACAACTAAGTTTTAAAAGAATAATTCCGTCATGTGATAGTGTTATCATGTAGGATCCATCACTAACAGGGGTCATTAAATATTAGACGTTTTGTACAGGGTGCTTCAAATAATACTTACAAACGTTGGGGGACTTGCTCCTTACATCAAAACCAAAAAAACAGTCTGGTAAAAATGTGCTCTAAAATCCGTTCTTAAGAGCTATGCGCACTTCTTCATCTTCGATATTGCAAAACACATCTCTTCTACTGCCGGCTCTATGCTTTCCACAATTTGGAAGAAGTATCGTGGACCAAATCAAGAACAATACGGTCCTGTAAATATGGACTCAAAAATGCACGTCAAGAGCTATGAGCACTTTTTCAACTTTGCGATTATGAAACACATCTCTTTCATTGAATAAATGCTCATAACTCTTCTGGTATGCATTCTAGGGCTCAAGTTCACCAGATATTTTTTTCTTGTTTTGGTGAAAGGAAGATGTCTAAAAATATTTTGAGCAATTATTGAAACTTCCTGTATGCAGGACTAGACGTCGTCTGTCTGTTCCCTCTTCACGAAATTTATGTCTGTTGCTTCCTTGGTCGGCCAGTTCTCTCCTTCCTTTCTGATTGTAGTTCAAGGTTTGCTTGGGTAGTCTGTCCTTCTGTTCACACATTGTTTCCACCTCTCTCTGTATTCAGCTATTTCCCCATTAATGGCATGTACATTCAACTCTTCTCGAATGCTTATTTTTTTTATTAAATCTCTTCTTCTGCAATCCTTTACTTTTCTCAACTAACTCATCTCTCCTGTTTCTATGATGCTGTTAGCTTACTTTTTAGTTATCCAACTTTAACTTCCACGCAACAGTGATGGTATTCTATGGTTTTATAAGATTTTTTTGTATTTTTGAGGTTTTGTAGTAAATTTTGTATTTATTGTTGCATATATTGCTTGAAATTTTTGCAGATTTTCATCTATATCATTACCATAATCGTAACTCATATCGCAGCCGAAATACTAAAAATGTCATTCCTGTTCAGTTACTTTGTTGTTAATTACTATTTGTGGCCACATTCAGGTATTTACCTTGAAAGCTGATTAATCTTCTTCTTTGTACTGTGCCTTCTCTCTTCGTAGGTTAGTTGTCATTATGACTAATCTAGTTTTGGACTTTTCAGACCTAGGCAGTTATAGGGAACTGCATCCGAACCACTCTCTCAGATTCTGTAGCCATGATGTTCGTCTTCTTTCTGCTTGTCTTTTACCTACAACTTTTCCTTCCATTAGGAGTCGATATAGTCACATTTAGAATGCCTCAGTCTTATAAATTGTTGCCTCATTAAATATCTTTGAGTAAACAACAACCTATCAAACTGGAAATTCTACAACTGTAAGATAGCAAAAGACGTATTATAATATATGTGCAACAGCAAATTATCAAAAAACTTCAAAGCGTATCTGAAAAAAAAAATTCTAGCCAACAACTACAGACAATAATAACGGTTTACCCAAAGTTGACACACGACATGTACCAATGAAGAAAATAAATCCGAGATAAGCTTATATATTAAAATAAAATATCAAGCAGCATACTATCTTCGAATTCTCTGCATAATGTCCCCATATCTTCTTTGATGTTATTAAGATTGCTCTTGGCTTGCGTCTTGGTTTTTTCCCTAAAATTTTTCCTTCAAATATATTCTTTAGGAACTGGTTGTGTCTCATTATTTGCCCTATCATTTTTGATTTTCTTCCACCTATATAATTTAGCAGCGTTCTGTTATCATTTACTTCTCTTAAGACCTGTTCATTACTTTTTCTATCTACCCAGCTTGTTTTCGTCATTCTTCTCCATATCCACATTTCCATTGCTTCCAGTCTCTTTTTCCCTGCCTTTCCTAGAGTCCACGCTTCACATTCGTGTGTTAAGACACTCCGTATGTATGTACTAATGAAGAAAATAAATCCGAGATAAGCTTATAATATGAAAATAAAATATCAAGCAACATACTGTCTTCGAATTTCTGCACAATGTCCTACTGTGACATAATATATACTGAAGGTGCCACAATAAGGAAAGCCTTATTAAGTCATTTTTTCTGTTTTCCGTCTTTCCCTTAGTTGCGTTTAATTCGTGGAGATACGTACCGCCTATGCAACTAATTATCGGCAGTTTGTTTATTGCCACACGCGTTTCGCTTCTTTCATTTGCTTGTGGTCCTGGAGATGTATTCGTTGGTTTCCATGCTCCGTCTGGCCGATGTCTGGCATTCTTTCACCCACATTTGTCACATCGCATATATCACTTGCACTTTCCATTTTTGTGATCAACATGTGTGTGTTTTTGGTGTGTAGTGTAACCAACGGTTGTTCTGTGTTTATTTGTCGTTTGTTTGTGTTGTGTGTGGTTTGATATTTGTCATTCGTTGTGTGTGTGTGTGTGTGTGTGTGTGTGTGTGTGTGTGTGTGTGTGTGTGTGTGTGTGTGTGCGAGTATTTCCTGTGTACAATTCTTTCTAGGAAGGGTGACGTGTTTTGAATATGCGTGTTGAGCACGAAGATGACGTGCTACAGACGCGAAATATAACCGACGATGCTGTGATATGCAAATGATTATCTTTTCAGAGCATTCACACAAGGTTGGCGCCGGTGGCGACACCTACAACGTGCTGAAATGAGGAAAGTTTCCAAACGATCTCATACACAAACAGCAGTTGACCGGCGTTGCCTGGTGAAACGTTGTTGTGATGTCTTGTGTAAGGAGCAGAAATGCGTACCATCATGTTTCCGACTTTGATTAAGGTCGGATTGTAGCCTATCGCGATTGCGGTTTATCGTATTGAGACATTGCTGCTCGCGTTGGTCGAAATTCAACGACTGTTACCAGAATATGGAATCGGTGGGTTCAGGAGGGTAATACGGAACGCAATGCTGGATTCCAATGGCCTCGTATCAGTAGCAGTCGAGATGACAGGCATCTTATCCGCATGGCTGTAACGGATCGTGCAGCCACGTCTCGATCCCTGAGTCAACAGATGGGGACGTTCCCAAGATAACGTCCATCCGCACGAATAGTTCGACGACGTTTGCAGCAGCATGGACTATCAGTTTGGAGACCGTGGCTGTGGTTACCCTTGACTCTGCATCACAGACACGAGCGCCTGCGATGGTGTACTCAACGACGAACCTGGGTGCACGAATGGCAAAATGTAATTTTTTCCGACGAATACAGATTCTGTTTACAGCATCATGATGGTAGCATCCGTGTTTGGCGACATCGCGATGAACGCACATTGGAAGCGTGTATTCGTCATCGCCATAGTGGTGTATCACCCGGCTTGATGGTATGGGGTGCCATTGGTTACACGGCTCGGTCACCTCTTGTTCGCATTAACGGCACGTGGAACAGTGGATGTTACTCTTCAGATGTGTTACGACCCGTGGCTCTACCCTTCATTCGATCCCTGCGAAACCCTACATTTCAGCAGGATAAGGCACGACCGCATGTTGCAGTTCCTGTACGGGCCTTTCTGGATACAGAAAATGTTAGACTGCTGCCCGGGCCAGCACATTATCCAGATCTCTCACCAATGGAAAACGTGTGGTCAATGGTGTCCGAGCAACCGGCTCGTCACAATACGCCAGTCACTACTCTTAATGAACTGTACATGCCATCCATGCTCTGTTTGACTCAACGCCCCAGCGTATCAACGCCGTTATCACGGCCAGAAATGTTTGTTCTAGCTACTGATTTCTCAGGATCTAAGCACCCATATATATATATATATATATATATATATATATATATATATATATATATATAGAGAGAGAGAGAGAGAGAGAGAGAGAGAGAGAGAAGGTGGGAAGGACATTGATTATTATTTATCCTGGTTACATTTCGGTTTGTTATTGTTTTGGTGGCTAGCATAATTGCTTATATGGATTTGGTCATTGAGTAGCTTCTTTTTCATTGCAATGGCTCTTTGTATGTGAAAGTTTTCTTGCAATGTCAGGAGGATGTTGTTGTGGTTATTTACTCTGATAACTGTCATGTGACATTTATGTTGGATCGTTCATGTCTGTTTCTTTCATAAGATTTTTGGTGAAGGTAGAATGGATATTTTTATATTTCCAAGTTCTTATATGTTCTTTATATCTAGTTTTGAAGTTCATGCTTGTGTTCCTGAGATATACTGATTTACATTCTTGGCACTCTAGTTGGTATATAACTGCTCCTTGGTATTTATCGGCTTTGTCTGTTGTTTGTAAATGTGATTGGAGTGTGTTTCTTGCTCTGTAAGCTATTAAGCTTTCATGTCTCCATTCCTTACTAGAGTACTAGGATTACATAACATTTAATCATTCGGAGTCTTAGTTGCAAGCTGAAACTACAGTGTTTGAAATAGGATCTCATCTTAAAAATGCGCTGTATCTTGTTCAGTTCTGCAGTTGATTTCCTGATCGACTTCATTATTGATCCAAGTACCAAGATATTTATGTTTTGATACTCTGCCAACGGAGATGAGAGCTTTGAAGTTTGTTAATAATGTCGTATTTCATTTTACTAAAACTCATTTTGTGATCAAAATCATTGTTGACAGTATTAATTTCTTCTAATGATGCCAGTAGCTGCGTGATGTTTTTCGTCAATACTAGTATGTCATCGGCACAGCATATTGTTAATTAATTTTCCAACAACTTTTATAGCTGTTTCTATGTTTGACACAGCTTGCCTAATGATTGCACTTGAATAACAGTTAAATTATGGTGGGGACAGAATACCGCCTTGTCTAACTGCTTGCATTATCTTCATAACTTCTGTTGTTTCTCCGTCGTAGCTAGTGGCAGAATTCTGGTCTCAATGTAAGTTTTTAAACATTCTAACAGCCTGGTGGTCGATTTAACTTTATTCCAATAAGCTCTCTAGTTAATCGTGTCTCGCTTTGTTGAAAGTCTATTGGTAATAAGTGAACCCCATCACACATCTTGATTCATATCTAGGGATATTTGTATCAAAACATTCAATGCAAATAAGGCTTCTCGTGTACTCTTACCTTTTTACCTTTAAGGAATCCAAACTGACTCTCATTAATATTGTATTATAAGTTTTTGTATGTTCGATTATGAATGATTCTGAGAAAAATTTGTAGACTATGCGCCATCATGTTTACCGTTCTGCGTTCAGAGCATTGTTTAGCGTTAATCTTTTTTTGTATCATTACAAAAGTAAATTTTAAGTAGTCTGCTGGAATACATTCTGTTTCTTGATTGATTTCTATTTGTACTTTGAACTTCTATACTTCTTACTCTTTTGAAATACATTATTCAGTGATAGAGGAACAAAATAACTTATTTTTCTCCTTCCTGTGTCATACATTAGGTCTTTCTCTGCATGTTCGTTTTTTCGTTTTTTTTTCTGGTCTTACGGAACATAATACCAAAAACATAGTGGTAATATTGAATCCTCCATTCGCAACACATGGGATATCCATTTTTGCCTGTTTTCTTGAACCTTTTTGTTTGCATCAAATATTTCGAACTCCTTACTAATATCTGTATTTCTTTCATAACATAACTTGGTGTATACTGTTGTGTTCCTGAGGCATTTCATTTCGTTGGCGTTTTATCTTATTTTATCTTTCTTTCAGTACCCATGATTCACTTCCGCATAGCAATGTAGACGCCGACGGAAGTCAGATTAACTCTGAATATAAATGTATTTTCATCAGAATCCATTTTTAAAACTGCGACTCTACAAGCGTGCTTTAAGCTGATACAGTTCTAATATGGCTCCATCACTCCAGTGGCGACATTGCACTGCTGCCGTCTTAGGTCTGAGCTATTGCCTCATCTACTCATAATACAAAAAATATCACAATCACTAAAATGGCGCAAGTGCACTCAGATCGGCCTCTACATCACGTGAAGATCATTGAGTCCAACCATGAAGACATACTGCAGGATTCTCATCAAACATGTAGCCTCTCCATGTTAGATGGAACGTCCCCTTAGAAAACTTATAAATGACTGTGCTCGAAAACCTCTTACGTTATTTGATTTTCAAACAGCTGGGCAAAACTGAACGTACTCCGACATTTCTCTCTTTACTTACTGACTAAACTGACATACAATATTTTTAGCGCAACGCAATCTGACTTTCAATAATCCCTACAAAAGAATGGCCCTGACTAACAATAACCTATATCTTTCATGAATCACTTACCTCACAAAAATCTTCGTTACTCGAACTACTGCAACACAGCGAGCACCAATACTGCCAGATAAATAAAAGATTCTAACTACTGAAGACACTAACTACTGATAGGCAAAGATAGCAAATGAAACATTTTAATAGAAACAAACAATATATTTACCTTAATAATCTTAAAAAATCATCATATATATGACCTCCATCCTTACAAATTTCTTTTTTCTGGTGGACACACATCCAGATCGTCTGCTTATAGTGTTGCGGTCTTCAGTCCTGAGACTGGTTTGATACAGCTCTCCATGCTACTCTATCCTGTGCAAGCTTCTTCATCTCCCAGTACCTACTGCAACCTACATCCTTCTGAACCTGCTTAGTGTATTCATCTCTTGGTCTCCCTCTACGATTTTTACCCTCCACACTATCCTTCAATGCTAAATTGGTGATCCCTTAATGTCTCAACAAATGTCCTACCAACCGATCCCTTCTTCTAGTCAAGTTGTGCCACAAACTTCTCTTCTCCCCAATCCTATTCAATACTTCCTCATTAGTTGTGTGATCTACCCATCTAATCTTCAGCATTCTTCTGTAGCACCACATTTCAAAAGCTTCTATTCTCTTCTTGTCCAAACTATTTATCGTCCATGATTCACTTCCATACATGGCTATACTCCATACAAATACTTTCAGAAAGGACTTCCTGACACTTAAATCTATACTCGATGTTAACAAATTTCTCTTCTTCAGAAACGCTTTCCTTTCCATTGCCAGTTTACATTTTATATCCTCTCTACTTCGACCATCATCAGTTATTTTTCTCCCCAAATAGCAAAATTCCTTTACTACTTTAAGTGTCTCATTTCCTAATCTAATTCCCTCAACATCACCCGACTTAATTCGACTACATTCCATTATCCTCGTTTTGCTTTTGTTGATGTTCATCTTATATCCTCCTTTCAAGACACTATCCATTCCGTTCAACTGCTTCTCCAAGTCTTTTGCTGCCTGTGAGAGTATTACTATGTCATCGGCGAACCTCAAAGTTTTTATTTCTTCTCCATGGATTTCAATTCCTACTCCAAATTTTTCTTTTGTTTTCTTCACTGCTTGCTCAATATAAAGATTGAATAACATCGGGGATAGGCTACAACCCTGCCTCACTCCCTTCCCAACCACTGCTTCCCTTTCATGTCCCTCGACTCTTATAACTGCTATATGGTTTCTGTACAAATTATAAATAGCCTTTCGCTTCCTGTATTTTACCCCTGCCTTTAAAACTTGAAAGTGAGTATTCCAGTTAACATTGTCAAAATCTTTCTCTAAGTCTACAAATGCTAGAAACGTAGGTTTGCCTTTCCTTAATCTAGCTGATCTTCCCCGAGGTCGGCTTCTACTAGTTTTTCCATTCGTCTGTAAAGAATTAGTATTTTGCAGCCGTCACTTATTGAACTGATAGTTCAGTAATTTTCACATCTGTCAATACCTGCTTTCTTTGGGATTGGAATATTATGTTCTTCTTGAAATCTGAGGGTATTTAGCCTGTATCATGCATCTTGCTCACCAGATGATAGAGTTTTGTCAGGACTGGCTCTCCCAAAGAAGTGAGTAGTTCTAATGGAATGTTGTCTACTCCCTGGGTCTTGTTTCGACTTAGGTCTTTCAGTGCTCTGTCAAATTCTTCACGCAGTATTGTATCTCTCATTTCATCTTCATCCACATCTTCTTCCATTTCCATAATATTGTCCTCAAGTACATCGCCCTTGTATAAACCCTCTACATACTCCTTCCACCTTTCTGCTATCCCCTCTTTGCTTAGAACTGGGTTACCATATGTGCTTTTGATATTAATCCAAGTGGTTCTCTTTTCTCCAAAGGTCTCTTTAATTTTGCTGTAGGCAGTATCTATCTTACCCCTAGCGAGATAAGCCCCTACATCCTTACATTTGTCCTCTAGCCATCCCTGCTTAGCCATTTTGCACTTCCAACAGCCGGAGCCAGCTATTGTTACCACTCCACGCTTCCGTTCGGCGCAGCTCATCTCCGCGGCGGCCTCGCGTAGCAGTTGCTTCAGTTCACTGTACATTTGTACGTTTTTACAACGTGTAGTGATGCAGATACAGAAAAACTACGCTATTAACTGTGTAAGTAGGCTGTTTAGGTTTTTATGTTGGTAACGCCACGTAGCGCTCTGTATGAAAATCACTGACTGTGCTGTGTGCAGTCTGTGGCTGGTTGGACTCATTGTTAGAATATTCGCTTGTGTAGTGCTGGGCAGTTGGATGGGAAGAGCGCGTAGCTTTGCGCAGTGGGGGGTGAGCCGCCAGCAGTGGTGGATGTGGGGAGAGAGATGCCAGAGTTTTGTGAGGTTACTATAAGCGGTACTAACCTACCACTATAGTAGTTGCTATAAGCGCCCCCCCCCCCCCCCATGAACCATGAACCATGGACCTTGCCGTTGGTGGGGAGGCTTGCGTGTCTCAGCGATACAGATAGCCGTACCGTAGGTGCACCCACAACGGAGGGGTATCTGTTGAGAGGCCAGACAAACGTGTGGTTCCTGAAGAGGGGCAGCAGCCTTTTCAGTAGTTGCAGGGGCAACAGTCTGGATGATTAACTGATCTGGCCTTGTAACAATAACCAAAACGGCCTTGCTGTGCTGGTACTGCGAACGGCAGAAAGCAAGGGCAAACTACGGCCGTAATCTTTCCCGAGGGCATGCAGCTTTACTGTATGATTAAATGATGATGGCATCCTCTTGGGTAAAATATTCCGGAGGTAAAATAATCCCCCATTCGGATCTCCGGGCGGGGACTACTCAAGAGGATGTCGTTATCTGGAGAAAGAAAACTGGCGTTCTACGGATCGGAGCGTGGAATGTCAGATCCCTTAATCGGGCATGTAGGTTAGAAAATTTAAAAAGGGAAATGGATAGGTTAAAGTTAGATATAGTGGGAATTAGTGAAGTTTGGTGGCAGGAGGAACTAGGCTTCTGCTCAAGTGACTACAGGGTCATAAACACTAAATCAAATAGAGGTAATGCAGGAGCAGGTTTAATAATGAATAGGAAAATAGGAATGCGGGTAAGTTACTACAAACAGCATAGTGAACGCATTATTGTAGCCAAGATAGATACGAAGCCCACGCCTACTACAGTAGTACAAGTTTATATGCCAACTAGCTCTGCAGATGACGAAGAAATTGAAGAAATGTATGATGAGATAAAAGAAATTATTCAGGTAGTGAAGGGAGACGAAAATTTAATAGTAATGGTTGACTGGAATTCGGCAGTAGGAAAAGGGAGAGAAGGCAACATAGTAGGTGAATATGGATTGGGGCTAAGAAATGAAAGAGGACGCCGCAGGCGCGAGTCCGTGCTTTGGTGTCTCGTCGTAATACACTCAGCGGAAGAAATATTAGTCACAGGATCAGGACGGGCCACGGTCGATGTGCGGACTCTCTACACAAATGGGGAAGGGCACCATCCCCAAAGAGCGACTGCGGCGCTGAGAAGCAGACGATCCGGCACATCATCGCATTCCCTCTGCATCCAGACTTCCTGGATGCGACTCGAAGTGCAGTTCAATATATTAAAAACCTAAATTTTAATTTGTAATTATATATATGTTGTTCATGACATAACTGTATTTAATTCTTTATGCCTTGTTTTGTAGTGCCAAAGTTATAAAGTTATTGTAGCAGCTTATTTCTCTATAAACGTGATTTGTACTTGCCATACGCTAAATAAATAAATAGTAGTATGCAGTCAACGTAATGAGATGGTTCAAAATGGTTCAAATGGCTCTGAGCACTATGGGACTTAACATCTATGGTCATCAGTCCCCTAGAACTTAGAACTACTTAAACCTAACTAACCTAAGGACATCACACAACACCCAGTCATCACGAGGCAGAGAAAATCCCTGACCCCGCCGGGAATCGAGCCCGGGAACCCGGGTGTGGGAAGAGAACTCTACGGCAGGACCACGAGCTGCGGACGTAATGAGATGGAAAACATCTTGCCTACTTTTCGCCTTCCATCGTCGGTAGGTACTATATTGTAAATTTTCAGTAAGATGTTAAGTTAATAATAATACTCTTCATCGCACATTTCAGGCCCACTCTTAATGACTAAGTCGCTGATGATCTTGTTTTCGGGTTTTCAATTTCATTACGGTGAGAAGCTATAGAGGTACTCAAGGTACCCTCCACCACACACCGGCAAGTGGCTTGCGGAATATGGATGTAGATGTAGATGTAGATCCACGGCCTAGACGCTTTTGTAAGGCGTCGCTCTAGAAGATGGTCACAAAAAGGTACGTCCCAGTAGAGGCAACAAGCTTGATACTTACCCCTGAGATGCGCTGCGTCAGTGGGTTTACACAGGTTGCAGGTGCTACAACGGAGGTCTCCAGCCTCAGGACTGGGCCAGGTAACATTGTTTATAACCATAATAGCGAAGGGCAGTAAAGTTTCGTTTTCAGCTGAACGCTGTTGCGACCAGACTTGTAGTTTGTTAATGTAAAAGCCCAAACATCTGTACCCACAGAGTAGGAGAAGAGGACAATCTGAATGTGGTTGGCAAGAGGGGCGCTGGAGATACAGAGCCACTTGTCGGATTGGCTGAAGCCTGTTAAGTGCGGGTGGGATGGCGAGCCGACTACACGAAGGGTGAAATAGCATGCCGCCACAGTTTTTTAAAAATCCATGTTTTTGTATTCGGATAAAGTTTTCAGTCAGATAGTTGGGGCACCAACTCCGTGCCGCTCATCGCCAGCCTCGGGTAAACTCCGAATAGTCTATTTTTCTCACTTTTCTCTCACGTTTGAAAATGCTGCTAAGTGTTCGCTATTTCTGTTAGCTCACCCTATGGTTTCGAACACTAACTTCTGTTGTGCAACCAGTTGCATCCTTTCCTTTTTCTAATGTTTAGAATTAGCCTTCTGTGTGGTAGTTAGTCTAGTAGCTAGTTAATCAAAGTCCTAAGATCCATTCTTCTGCTGCTGTCAGCATCATGTCGAATATCAAAATTCGCGCTTCTCATAGGTGTCCTGCCAGTCTGTTTGCCACTGATTCAGGCAATCGACATGTCTTCACTGGAAGTTTGTCTTTCTGCAGTTGCTCCTAGGCGCTAGAAAACCATATTCTGATCACTAGCCCCCTCTCTTCCCTCTAGGGACACAACAACGTTCGGTAAGTTGAGAGATGCAAAGACGACTGTGTTTCGATGGCTGGACTCGAGGCAAAATATGAAACCTCAGTGGACGGTAGATGTTATCCGTTCTCTAGGTGCGAGTTTTTGTCAGTTCTTGGCCACTGCCTCTGCTAGTAGGTACTACCCCTACTTTTCGAGCCGGCCGCGGTGGCGGAGCGGTTCTAGGCGTTCATTCCGGAACCGCGCTACTGCTACGGTCGCAGGTTCGAATCCTGGATGTGTGTTATGTCCTTAGGTTAGTTAGGTTTAAGTAGTTCTAAGTTCTAGGGGACTGATGACCTCAGATTGTAAGTCCCATAGTGCTCAGAGACATTTGAACCATTTGAACCTACTTTTCGAGGTACGAAGCTCATACAATTTCTGAACACAATGGCAATAATTTAAAAACGAATTAAAACAGTCTCGAGTGCAGTAGAATATTTATTTGCAATGGTTACCGGTTTCGGTCAGACTGTGATCACCTTCATCGCATTTATACTATGATGGTAGGTGATGGCGATGAACGGAGCAGGTGTTGCGAGCCCACGAACGTAAAGCAGTGAGCAGTTGACCGTGGAGTCACAACACGAGCTCCATTCATCGCCATCTCCTACCATCAGGGTTTAAATAGTCTGAAGATGGTCAGAACCTAACCGAAACCGGTAACCGTTTGCAAATACATGTTTTATAGCGATGATGAGTGTTTTTAATCCGTTTTAAACTATTTCAGCCGGACCGCTGTTTTTCTCCATGCGGCCGTAGTGTTTTGGGACGGAAACAGCGACCTACTCAATGACTTTATGCCTCGGGGAGATGCAGCGGACAATTGTCTGATCTTTCACCGAGTACGCCGCTCTGCTAAAAAACATCGTGGACTGTTGTCCAGCTGCATTGTTCGCGAACACGCTCTTCCACATTCTATTGCGTTTAAATGGAAAATTTATGCACCAGCTTTATACCCAGGACTTGACCTCGAGCATTTACCAGTTTTCCCGAAATTGAAGGGCTTTTTTGGCGGAAAGAACAATTGAAATGGCAAGAAACTGAAAGAGGATGTTAGCGACAGGTTAAACGACTTAGCGGCAGCTGAGTATGCAGAAGACAGAAGAAAGCTTGCAGAGGATACGATGAATGTTTAAATTCGAAGGGCGAGTACTTATAGATAAGCTAATGTAATAATATATATACGAAAGTAAGTTTACTTTAGTTAGCTTTGAAAATATCTGTAGAAAGGAACGTTGTTTACTTTTAGAATGGCTCTCGTATGCATCAGCCAAGGATAACATTAGACGAACATTATTCAAGGACTTAGCAAGCGCTCTTAGCAGCTACAACAGACGTGGCCCGTATAACAATTTTCTGAGCTTCACACATAAGGCAGGCAACGCGTTAAGCCACTGCACGCCGTTTAATCAACGCTCTCAGAAATTAAATTTCATGCTGTACTTGGTAATCACTTAAAATATCACTACAAAAATTAATACACGTGTGTAAGACGCTAAACGAGATGTTATGTGCGTTCCTTGTAGTGCCTGTAACTGTATCGGTACTTGCTTGACTGAAAAATTTCGTTCGCGAGCCTGAATAACTTAACGGGGTACATGTGGGTATTTTAAATGTCGAGATATATCTCCCCCAAATACTGCAGATATATGAGCTGGCGGTGAAAGCGGCGCCGTGGAAACCCGCCTTCGCGAGTGTTCGCCTCTGTCCGCACGTGTATATAAATCGCGGCTGATAGCGTCGCGCTCAGCTGGCGCGCTCTCGCGGCTACGTCTGCCAAACAGAGGCGCGACCGCCAGCCCGTTGCAGGGGCTCGGCCGGGAACGAAATGTGACGTGAGTCGTTATCGTGTCTCACTGTAGCTATCCAGTGACGTGTGTGAAAATAACGAGCACTGATGAACGCGTCTTTTTCTTATTAACCGTGTAACTGAGATCGTAATACGTAAACAGATGCGTCAATGATTGGAACGCTAGATATAAAGAAAACAAAAATCAAGTTTGACATGGAGTGTGCACGAAGTAATGTGGCCCGCATCAGTGCAGATGGCACGCTAGGGGAGGGGCAACAGTAGTGAGAGAACGATGGGGACTCTACTGTGTACAGCCACTGCGCGCTACGGCAGGTGTAATTTGATAGCTGAAACTTGTGTATCTACATTTACATGAATACTCCACAATTCATACTCAGATGCCTCGCAGAGGGGGTCTTCAGGCCACCTTCAAACTACACTGACGGGAAAGAGTCGTAACACCAAAAAATAATTAATATAATAATGAAATTTCCGGAATGACCCGCCAGGTTTGCCGAGAGCGCTAATGCGCTGGTTCCTGGACTCGGGTAGGCGCGCCGAACGGGTCGAATCCGTCCGGTGGATTAATGACATGGGCTGGTGTGTCGGCCAGCCTGGATGTGGTTTTTTGGCGGTTTTCCACATCCTGCTAGGTGCATACCGGGCTGGGCCCCACACCCCCCCTCAGTTACACGACACAGACATTTGTAACACTTCCGCACTCTTTCATGGGTTCCACTCGACGCAGACAGTTGGGGTACACTGATTCCGTCCGGGAGGGTATGGGGTGGCGGCAGGAAGGGTATCCGGCCACCCCTCTAAATTAATCTTGCGAAATCCGTTGTAACCACGCCGACCCTGCGAACATTGCGGGACAAAGGCGCAAGGGAAAGAAAGAAAGAAATAATGAAATTTCGGGAACGCATTTGTCTAGGTAACATATTTAAGTAATTAGCATCACAAGATCACAGGTCAATATAAGTGTAAAATAAGTCGTTGTAATTGTGAAACGCTGCTACATTAATAACCGGTGTAACTGACAGAATGTTGAATGCAAATATGTAAACGTGTATGTATTGTATAGGTGCCGTTTGTCAGTTTGCGGAGTGGAGCTGTTGCACTTTCTCAGTCAATACAGGGACAATTATTGCTGTTTGTGGATGACACTGGATTTCTTGTTCAATGATGTCCCACATGTGCTCGATTAGAGACAGATCTGGTTATCCAGCAGGCCAAGGTAACATGTCGACACTCTGTAGACGATGTTGGGTTAAAATAGCGAAATGTGGGCGAGTGTCATCCTGTTCGAAAACACTCCTTGGAATGCAGTAATTTTTGGTGGTGGTAAGTTCCTATGGGACAAAACTGCTGAGGTCATCGGTCCGTAGGCTTACACAGTACTTAATGTAACTGAAACCAACTTACGCTAAGGGCAACACACAGACCCATGCCCGAGGGAGGACTCGAACCTCGGATGAAGGAAGCCGCGGGAGCCGTGGCAAGGCGCCTTTGACCGCGCGGCTACCCCGTGCGGCTGGGAATCCTGTTCATGAACAGCAGCGCAAGGCTGTGCTCCAGCTACCATATAAAATCTCACCCCAGACCATAACTCCAGTCGTAGGTCCAGTGTGTCCAGCACGCAGATAGGTTGCTTGCAGGCCCTCAATAGTCACCTTCTAGCCAACATCACTGGCACCGAGGCGCAAACAGCTTTCATCAGAAAACACAACAGACCTCCAACCTGCCCTTGACTGAGCTCTCGTTTGACACTACTGAAGTCGTAAATGACGGTGGTTTGGGTTGGGTGGAATGCACGCTACATGGCGTCTGGCTCGGAGCTGTTCTTGAAGTATCCGATTCGTAACAGTTCGTTGTATGTTCAGACTGCTGCTGCAGATGCAGTACGATGCGCCAGAGCCATGCACCGAATACGGTGGTCTTCCCTCTCGGTAGTGTCACGTGGCCGCCCGGATCCCGGTTTCCTTGCGGCCTTACATTTACGTGAAATGGTTCAAATGGCTCTGAGCACTATGGGACTTAAGTTCTGAGGTCATCAGTCCCCTAGAACTTAGAACTACTTAAACCTAACTAACCTAAGGACATCACACACATCCATGCCCGAGGCAGGATTCGAACCTGCGACCGTAGCGATCGCGCGGTTCCAGACTGTAGCGCCTAGAACCGCTCGGTCACCCCGGCCGGCCATTCTCGTGAATTCCGCTACCAGCAGCCTTGTATAGTGGCTACGTTCCCGCCTAGTTGTGCAGTATCGCAGAAGGACCATCCAGCTCCTCGTAGCCCTGTTACAAGAACTGATGAAGTGTCTTTGCCGCCTTAAAGGCCTTCTTAACTAAAATGAAATCACCACGTCCCATCTCAAACGTAACTAACGCTCACAAACGTTACAGCGTGTTTTTTTAAAGCAAACCTGATAGTGTAGTTGTTAACTCTTGTTTTATGTGACTGACGTGATATTTGAATAGATACCATCTTTCAGGTGTAGAAACACGCCTACCAATTTACTTGTTTGTCGCACAACTCCTTTGTTTTGCGATGTTTTTTTCTGTCAGTGTGTGTTTCTCTACCGTTCCGCTCTCGAACAGAGCGTGGAAGAAATAAACACTTAAATCTTCCCTGTTGAGTTCTGGTTTCTCTTATTTTATTACGCTGATCATTTCTATCTATGTAGGTTGGCGACAGTAAAACATTTTCATATTTAGAAGAGAAAGTTGGTATTTTCCTTAAAAGATTTCAACGAAAAACCTCTTTGTTTTAAGGACTTATACCCCCATTCGTGTACTATATCCGCGATATTTTCCCCCCTATTTCGCGATGATAGGAAAGTATCTGCCCTTCTTTGGACCTTTTCGATGTCCTCCGTCAATCTTACATGGTAAGGATCCCATACCGCACAGAAATATTCTAGCAGAGGGCGGCCAAGCATAGTGTACGCCATCTCTTTAGCTTACTGTTGCCTGTTCTAAGTGACCTGTCAATAAAATGCAGTCTTTGGTTTGCCTGTCAAACAATATGGTCTATGTGGTCCTATCAGTTGATCGTAATTGTAATTTCGAGGCATTTAGTTGAATTGACAGCCTTTCAGTTGCGTAGTTTACAGTGTAACTGAATTTAACAGGTATCTTTTAGTGGTCATATGGATGATCTTACACTTTTACTTATTCAGATTCAACTGCCACTTTTGAGGTATCTTGTCTAACTCATTATTTTTTGATCTTCAGATGACAGCCCCATTTATAAACAATCTAAAAGACCTGCTCAGAAAAAAATGTTCAAAATGTGTGTGAAATCTTATGGGACTTAACTGCTAAGGTCATCAGGCCCTAAGCTTACACACTACTTAACCTAAATTATTCTAAGGACAAACACACATACCCATGCCCGAGCGAGGACTCGAACCTCCGCCGGAACCAACCGCACAGTCCATGACTGCAGCGCCTTAGACCGCTCGGCTAATCCAGATCGGCTCCTGCTCAGATTGTCTCCTAGATCGTTTATATAGATTAGAAATAGCAAATGCCCTATAACACTAAGAACTGTGAGGTTTCTGATGGGAAATTTGGATCCCAGTAGCACAATTGAGACATACTGCATAGGCACGCAACGTGATTAGAAGTTTCTTGTGAGAACGGTATCAAAAGCCTTCTGGGACTAGAAATACAGAATAAATTTAAGATCACCTGTGGATACCACGATTTGTGTTTCACAAGAACTAATCCGTCCTAACTATGTGTCAATAGACCGTTTCCTCCTAGGTAATTCATAATCATCGAGCACAGTATATGTTCAATAGTCCTACTTAAAATGACGTCCATGATATGGGTCTGTGAATCATCGAATTACTCCTATTTCCTTTGGTATGTATTGGTGTGACCTCTACAAATTTCGAGTTTTTACGTGCTGATCTTTCGTCGAAAGAGCGGTTCTATATCATTGCTAAGTATGGGACTATTGTATCAGCATATTCTGGAAGGAACACAACTGGTGTACTGTCTGGACTGTAAGACTTGCCATTATGAAGTAATTTAAGCTACTTCGCTACACCGAGGATATCTACAGGATGACCCAAAAGTCCATTAACATTTGAAAATTAAATATTTCACAGAATAACGTAGGTAGAGACGTAAAAATTGACACATAGGGTAAATGACATGGAGTTTTACTAACACAAAATAAATTGACGAAATGACCAACAGGCTGCACTTCATATATGATACAAAAGCAATGAATGCATTAAAACTGATTTTTATCAAAAGCGATGCTCTTTATAACAAATGTTCAGGATGACAGTCGTCATTCGTCAGTAATATATCTGGTCGAGATACAATGTTGTGAACAGTATTGTACAGCACATCAGTAGGCGTCAGATGTTATCTTTTAGCATTCCTAATGAAATCGGACGATAGCGGAAGACTTGCGACCTGAGGTAAGCCCACGCGGAGCGAGCTCAGGGGACATGGGAGGCCAATACGCAAGAGATCTTTCTCTTCTAGCAGTATGGGGTAGAAAATGTTGTACCTCCTTCCAGCAAGTGTTGATGAGCCAGTCTACGGATGATGTGGTACTGTAACGCATAGGCGTACCTCGCACCCGACACGTTACTGATGCGGCGCCATCTGCTGGTCGGTTTTTCACTCATTTTTGGTTTCAAGGAAACGCTAGCTCATATCTGTTTTGTGCCAAGTTCAACCTCTCTGCTACATTATTCTTAGAATTAGTGCATCTTAATGTTAACGAACTTTTGGTTTATCCTATACTTCTAAGTTAATCGTGTTGATATCTTAACTTGTAAGTTAAAGATAGCGACGTAGCGAGCAATAATATTAACTCATTATGTCAGTCCTGCCAATAACTCACCATTAAAATATTGACTTTCAAAGTCAGTAGTTTTCAGAACAGATAACTGGCTCATAGGCGGTGGCTCAGCACCTCAAGGACGAGCAACATTAGTCCAAAAAATGGTTCCAATGGTTCCAAGCACTATGGGACTTAACATCTGAGGTCATCAGTCCCCTAGACTTAGAACTACTTAAACCTAAGGACGTCACACACATCCATGCCCGAGGCAGGGTTCGAACCTGCGACCGTAGCAGCCTCGTGGTATCGGAGTGAAGCGCCTAGGACCGCTTGGTCACCGCGGCCGGCGAGCAACATTAGTTGGAAGCGTCATAGCCAGCATGAGTAAATTGCGCTTTGAAGAAAATGGGTGGTTGCTGAAAAATTAGATGAAGCTGAGATTTCTTGCTCTTTAAGAGAGGAATCCGTCAGTGTGTTGAATGAGAAGACAGAAGCGTACAAGGGGCATTTCTGGGGGCACTTTAGTGATTTACTCATTGCGAAGCAGCCACCAACTTATTCTGCTCAGCAACGCTAGGTTTCATTGAGTCCCGTTGGAAGCTGTACATGGATGCACACTTAGAAACATAAATGCAGTATTTGATTTTACGATTTGCTAGTGGTTTATATAGTGCTCAAAGACTTTACGGTAGACAGAAGCGGCGGTGGACTGTGGTTTATGTGCTACAGGATAGCAGGGGACAGTAGCTGCCTTTGCGTTAAGTCAACCTTGTAAGAGTATAATGCCCCACAATGAGGTGTTCAAGGAAGTGTTTTATGCTTGACAATCCATGTTTGCTGCTGGATTTTTACTTTTGACCTTGTCTAATGGCGTACAAACTTTAAGGCGTGTCATGCTACAAGACAGTATACGAGGGCAATTTTTGTTTCAAGATCCGATCGGTCGCGAAATGGAAACCGCATTGAAAATCAAAAATATTTTATTTCCAACATTTAGCTACACTTTCCACTAGCTCTCTACATACCTGCCGCTCCGAAATAGACTTTTAGCATCGCGTGGTATCAGTTTTCCCAAACCCTCGTCACAGAGGGCACCTTCCTGCGCTTTCCGCCAGTTCACTACGCTGGACTGCGGCTCGTTGTCTGTGCCGAAACGATGTCATCATGGACAGCGGTTCATGTGAGTAAAGATATGACAATCAGAGGAAACCAAGTTTGCTTTCTTTTTCTAGCGCCTTGTCCCGCGGTTTCGCAGGGTCGGGACGGTTAGGAACGGATTTGGCAAGGTTAGTTTTAAGGGGTGGCCGTATGCCCTTTCTGCCGCCACACCATACACCCTGGGACGGAACTAGTGTATCCCAGTTGCCTGCATCTAGTGTAACCTAGGGAAGAGTTCAAACGTGTTCAGATGTCTGTGGGTCGTGTAACTGAGGCGAAACGTGGGGACCAGCCCCGTATACACCTAACAGGATGTGGAAAACCACCTAAACACCACATCCAGGCAGGCCGGCACAGCGGCCGACGTCGGCAATCCGGCGGACGGATTAGATCTGGGATTGGCGCTCCTACCCGAGTCCAGGAAGAAGCGCTCTCGGCTAACCTGGCTGAGAGGAAACCAAGTCTGGGTTGTATAATGGGTGATCAAACACCTCCCATCGAAAACACTGCAGGAACGTCTTCGTTGCAGCTGCGGTGTGCGGCCGAGCACGTTGGTAAAGGGGGAAGATGCCTGATGAAAACATTTCACTTCGGGTGTTCTGAATTGCCGCTTCCTTTCCTTACCGACTGCTCCATGAAAGTCTGTAAGTCCTATTTCAAAGTTCCTGCAACATTGTCACACTTTGCTGTCACTCATGACAGTTACGCTATGTCGGCTGCATAACAATTAGGCCGTACCCCTGCGCATAAAGAAATCGTATGACTGAATGACAGCGCACACCTCACATTTGGCGGGAGACTATTGTTCTAGGCATCCTAACGCGTTCCCTGTGCGCGCTGAAAAGCGCGATGTGACGCGATCGACGGACATACTGTAGTAGGGACACTGTACAATACACCTGCGCAACGCCTCATCGGATTTTGAATGTGGTTTTAATTTCGCTGCCGATCGGGCCGTGGAAAAGAAAGGCCATCGTAGATGTTTACGTGGTTGTCAATATGTGTATTATTGCGATGTATTGACTTGTTTCCTTGTTTTATAGCACTTGATAACGGAATAATGTAATCCGGACAGCCGGCCGGTGTGGCCGCGCGACCGCTACGTTCGCAGGTTCGAATCCTGCCTCGGGCATGAATGTGTGTGATGTCCTTAGGCTCAGAGCCATTTGATCCATTTAAGATGCGCACCTGTGCTTAAAGATTAAACAGATTAGGAAACAATATGAAAATTATAAGGCTTACTTCAAAGTAACAAACTTCTTAATTTCAATCGACAACCAAGGTGATCCTAGGCCGTCCCTTTTGTCAATCTTATTTTGTCTTGAGCCCTGGTGATAGTTGGCTGTTAATATTTTCAAAGTAAAACTGATTGTCAGTTATTAAGACCGCTCTGAAGCAAAGTCTTAAAATATTACTTGTGAACACTTATTACAATTCGGCGGAACCACAAGATCCAGCTAAAATACACTAACAATGACCCGATCTTTCGAACAAAGCAATGCAGAGCTTAATACAACAGGTTGTTCAGGTTATAATAAATACTGAAAATATAATTACAATCAAAACATTGAACCGGTTAACATCTAAATCTAATTGATTGGCGACTCTATGGAGTGTTCTGTGCACCACGACCAAATAGTGGATAGAACTGGAAGGAGAATCAGCATTGGCCGTATTTTTTTGTTTTATTATCCGCAAAATCGATTTTTGGTCATTTAGTGACCATCCTCGGTGCTGTAATATAAAATTAAAATTGGTAGGCACTGGTATCAACAAGCTTAGCGCGATCACATAAACCATAATGGGGGACAGTAATGAAAAAAACACGAAGCCATTCACACATGAAGAAAACCAAAGAAACTGTTAGCACTGAACACGGACACTGATGATGGAGATAACACGTGAACGATGGAGCGTGGGCGGCGAAAACACTGAGGCACAAACACGACGGCACACACAAAAAACTGATGGCGATAATATCCGGTGCACGAGTGTCCACTTAACGTGTGCGAGTCTAAGGACCTGCCAAGAGGGGAAAAAAGGTGAGGGGGGGGGGGGGAGGGAGAGAGGAGAGCGGAGATGCCTATGGCAGAGGAGACGGGGGTAGCAATGAAGGAATGGAGGATAGGGGAAGCCCAAGGGGAGGAGGAGGGAGGAAGGGAGGAGGGAGAGCAGGAAGAGAAGGGAGAGAGGTTGCCCTGAGGAATAAACACAGGAAGTGGGAGAGGAGGATGAAAATTGATAGGAGGGGTAGATGGAGGGGAGGAGGGCATCATCAGGGAGGGGGAGCTGGTGGAAGCCACCTTGGGGGAGAGTAAGGAGAGTGGAGAGATGGAGAGCAGGTGGGATGTGGAAATACAGGCGCGGCAGAGGGCGGGGGTGGGAGAGGATGGGAGAGACAAGCGGGTGAGGGGGATCTAGTTTTCAGGAGGTGTAAAGGATCCGCATCTATTCGAGGAAAAACAGGAGGTGGGGGAAAGGGATAAGGTCGTGCAGGATCTGCATGGGGGAGGGGAGATGGATGCGATAGGTGAGGCGGAGAGCATGGTGTTCGAGGATTTGAAGGGATTTGTAAAAGGTAGGAGAGGTGGAGATCCAGGCAGGGTGGGTGTAGCAGAGGATTGGGTGGATGAGGGATTTATAGGTGTGGACTATGGTGTAGGGGTCCAGACCCCATGTGCAGCCAGAAAGGAGCTTGAGGAGACAGGGTTGGGAGCGTGCCTTGGCTTGGATTGTTCGGAGATGGGGGTCCAGGAGAGGTGACGGTCAAAGGTGACGCCAAGGTACTTAAGGGTGGGGGTGAGGGTTGTAGGATGACAATAGATGGTGACATAAAAGTCGAGGAGATGGAAGGAAGGGGTGGTTTTGCCTGCAATGATCCCCTGGGTCTCGGAAGGATTGACCTTGAGCAACCACAGGTTGTACCAAGTGGTGAACTGGTCAAGATGGAATTTTGAGAAGGTGTTGGGTGCGCTGCAGGGTGGAGGCGAGGGCAAGGAAGGCGGTGTCATCGGCGTACTGGGGAAGGTGGATGGGGGGTGAAGGCAGTGGCATGTCCGCTGTGTACAAAAGGTACAAAAGAGGGGAGAGGACGGAACCTTGGGGCACACCAGCGGAGGGGAAAAAGGTGTATGAATCAGTGTTATGGATGGTGACGTAGGAAGCCATAGAAGAAGGGATCGGTTGGTAGGACATGTTTTGAGGCATCAAGGGATCACAAATTTAGCATTGGAGGGCAGCGTGGAGGGTAAAAATCGTAGAGGGAGACCGAGAGATGAGTACACTAAGCAGATTCAGAAGGATGTAGGTTGCAGTAGGTACTGGGAGATGAAGCAGCTTGCACAGGATAGAGTAGCATGGAGAGCTGCATCAAACCAGTCTCAGGACTGAAGACAACAACAACAACGTAGGAAGGACATTGAGAAAGAAAGGACCCAATCAGATGGATGTAGTTAATAGGAAGGGCGAAGGTTTGGAGCTTGAAGAGGAGACCGGAATGCCGTACACGGTCATAGGCGCGTCGAGGTCGAGGGAGAGGAAGATAGTGGAGTGACGGGAATTGAGCTGTTTGGAGATGAGACTAGTGAGGTGAAGGAGAAGGTCGTCGGTAGAGAAGGATGGCCGGAAGCCACACTGGTTAACAGGAACGAGGTGGTACTGGCTGAGATGCTGGTGGATGCGTCTGGTAAGGATGGATTCCAGGACCTTGCTGAAGACTGAGGTAAGGCTGATGGGATGGTAGGAGGAGACAGCGGACTGCAGTTTGTCGGGTTTAAGGAACATGAGGATACAGGAGGTTTTCCACAGGTCGGGGTAGTAGCCGGTGGACAGGAACACAAATGATAGAGCCTGGCCAGGGTGGAGACGAAGGAGGCAGGAGCTTCACAAAGGTGGCGATAGGTGACACGTCGTGACCAGGAGCAGTGTTGTGTGTAGTGTGCAGTGTAGCGATGATATCCTGAGTAGTGATGGTGGCTTTGACTTCATTGTGTGCAATATTGTCCAAGTAATGGAAACCAGGAGCGAGAGGAGGGACAGTGTCAGTTTGATCGGGGACTTCAGTAAAGAGGGAGTAATCGAACTGCGGATATTCTGGGATGGTAAAGACAAAAATGGTTCAAATGGCTCTGAGCACTATGGGACTCAACTGCTGTGGTCATCAGTCCCCTAGAACTTAGAACTAATTAAACCTAACTAACCTAAGGACATCACACACATCCATGCCCGAGGCAGGATTCGAACCTGCGACCGCAGCAGTCTCACGGTTCCGGACTGCGCGCCTAGAACCGCGAGACCACCGCGGCCGGCTGGTAAAGACATCGGAGAGGTGGAAGGCAAAGTGATTGGCCTTACTTAGGTTGTGACAGAAGGGTTGGTTATCTTGAAGGAGAGGAGGGCACCCTCCTTCAGGAGACAGTCGATGGATGGGTCATGTTCTGAGAAGACCCGCATAAGGCGAGGGGGGTCAGTGGGGTGGACTGTCCATATTTCTAAGGATGGGTGCGCCTTAAGCTCTGCCAACACCTCCTTCGTGATCGTCGGACTAAGCCGAATGATCATGGCGGAGAGGGTCGGCGGGCGACATGGGGTTTGGGGTTGGCGGGAGGGGGCCAGGGAAGGTGCAGGGGTGAGGGAAGCATTTGGGCCAAATCGGGTAATGGAGATTCGGGAGAAGATGTCTGTGTGAAGGGTGGGGCTGGCGGATTTTTGAGAGCGGATGATCTGGACGTGTGTCCATCAGAAACAGTACATTTGTAAGAATGGATGTAATGAACTGCTATATATATTATGACTTTTGAACACTATTAAGGTAAATACATTGTTTGTTCTCTATCAAAACCTTTCATTTGCTAACTATGCCTATCAGTAGTTAGTGCCTTCAGTAGTTTGAATCTTTTATTTAGCTGGCAGTAGTGGCGCTCGCTGTATTGCAGTAGTCGAGTAACGAAGATTTTGCGAGGCAAGTGATTTGTGAAAGGTTAATGTTAGTCAGGGCCATTCTTTTGTAGGGATTTTTGAAAGTCAGATTGCGTTGCGCTAAAAATATTGTGTGTCAGTTTAGTGTTGATCAGAATAGGTAAAGAGCGAAATGTCTGAGTATGTTCAGTTCTGCTCAGCTGTTTCAAAAACAAATAATGTAAGAGGTTTATCAGTACAGTAATTCATTAATTTTTCTAAGGGGAAGTTTCAGCGGGAGGAAGGAGCTGGTGATGGGGCGACAAAGAGCGAAGGAGAAGGGAGGGTGGAAAGTGGGGGGATGGTTGAGGAGGAGGGGGGCGATTGGGCACCTGACACAGGGACCCCAGACAGAAGAGTCTACAATTCAATGGCGCCACGGCTCACTAGACATGCCTTTAAATATCCGGTGTGTCTGAATGACATGTCTTCTTCAAAATATTACAACACGTATGTGACCATACCAGTCGTCGCATAATACGGTATGAGTGCGAATTAAAACCAAGTATTTCAGTTGACATTATACACAGCAGACTCACTTGATTGCACTATGCTGTGCTAATGGCGGCCAATACAGTGCCGTTGTAATTACCCTTAAAGAAATGTACGAAATAACGGAAGCAGAAGGAGCAGAAATCGGATTTACTGTAAACGAAAAAAAGATAAAGTAGATGTAAAATTCAAGGCTGTAAATACAGTACATGACCTGAAGACACCTAGTAAAAAAGGTGTCATCTACATGCATTATGTAGATATTCCTTTAGCAAGCAATAATAATGAGACAAAGCACTAGAGAAAGGATATAAGCAAGAAATAAACCTATTGTGCCGATTTCCAGGTATTTACGAATTTTCTAATTAGAAGAGCAACAAATTTAAGAGTTAACTATGTCCTTGTACGACTATTTCTTACACGTCGTTCTGAAATGTGGACAACGACAGAAATGTATGAAAAATTTGAAAGAAAATTCTGCGAAAAATTTATGGTCTGTGAGAAAGGGAGAGTGTTGGAGAGTAAAGGACAACCTTGAAATACAATAGCTCATATACGGGAAAGACGTAGTAGAGTTTACTAAATCTCAGAGAATACACTTCTTAGGACATATACGTAGAATGGCAGATATGGCGCCCAAACGAATAATGAAAAGCAGATTGTATTCCATGAGGAGGCATAGAAGGCCAACAGCTAGATGACTGGGTAATGTGCTGGCTGACCTTATCAAGATGTAGATCTGAGGATGGAAGAGAAAGCAGAGAGCAGAGATGTGTGGAGGCAGATTGTTGCGGAGGTCAAGGCCCATTAAAGGCTGTAGTGCCAGAGAAGAAGAAGAACTGTAATATTGTTGTGTGGATGTGTACCGTGAAAAATTCGCAAATCTGAGGAGAACAAAAAATTTAAGCAGCTAAAATGAAATTTTTTATATTCCCAAAATTATGTAGTCCCTTACGCCACATCTTAGATGTCGACGTACGAGCAGAACTAAATCTGCGAATATTTCAGCAAATAAATCATATTGGCTACAACATATAGAAATGATGGAGAAAGGAAGTTTGTCCAATGGAAAATGAGATGTAAAGAGATAATACTAATTTTGCAGTAATACATTAAATGGTCTGGGAACATAATCCTGGATGGAAGATGATCATGACTGTAGCGTAAATTTGCAATAAACGAAACAGTGGTTTACCTCCCCACCTAAAGGCAGCGCAAGCAAGGCTGTTCAGTCTCTGCCACTACTGGGGATATGTATATAGGCAGGTTTGGTAGACATACTGAGGTTAGCTTTGGCGGTGTGGTAAAGGAGTGGATGGTCCGAAGACGGAGACGGAATCGGCTACATCGACAAATCTGGGAGCCATCACCTGTGGTTTGTGGCAGATTAATGTTCAGTGTCTGTTGCGGGCAAGGTATTGCGCGGCAGCCGTCCTTGTTTTGTACCCACGTGGGTGGTCTTGGGAGCTGTAAGTGTAGGCGTGCTTTCGTGTAGTCAAAGGATGTGCGGACGCTGTAACCATTAGGAGAGCAGAGAGGTGCTGGAATCTGCTTCCGAAAGTGGATACATCCTGGAGTCGGAAAGTGGGGTTGCAGACCAGCAGACAGTGTTGGCCTCTATATGTCCGGGGCTTGCGGCAGCTAACAGCCAGGAAGCTTTTGCCGAAGAAAGATTTCCATTATGACCGTACCACGCTCACGCGACGAGTATCGATAGCATCTACGCTAGGTATGCCTCTGGACTGGTTCTTGGAAACCAGAGGACGCTTCGCCACAGGAGTGCGTGTCTAAACAGTGTCGGGTTTGAGTGCACCGCGTTTGCCGAATATTTCTGGAAGGTGGCAGACTCGCTGGGGGAGTATTACCGGCACCACCACGCCGGGCGGGAACTTGACTGCCACCTATCCGGCAGATGAACTGAGCGAGAGTGGTTTGGAAAATGTTGCCTGTCCATATTGTCAACGGTGGTGAGATATTTTAGTAACATGCAGTAAATCTGTGCTCTGTTGCGGCATCCTGCTTCCCTCCGTGACTACTACATATGCACTCCGTCTTCAGGCCACTAGTGGCCAACCGGGACCATCCGACCGCCGTGTCATCCTCAGACGAGGATGCGGATAGGTGGGGCGTAGGGTGAGCACACCGTTGTCCCGGTCGTTATGATGGTATCTTGACCGAAGCCCATGCTATTCGGTCGAGGGGCTACTCAGTTGGCATCACGAGGCTGAGCGAACCTCGTAAAATGGCAATAGCGCATGGTGGCCTGGATGGTCACCCATCCAAGTGCCGGCCACGCCCGACAGCGCTTAGCTTCGGTGACCTCACGGGAACCGGTGTATCCACTGCGGCAAGGCCGTGTGACTACTAGATATAGGTGTCATTATTCCGGCGAGTATTTTGATGTAAAGGGTCTCTCCGGTGTTTCTATACTGACAGTGACGAACGCGGATTAAGTTAAAATATGCTTTCCATTCGCGAAGTTACTGAGCAGCGTCATGTCGGTAAGATACGCTTTCCGTATCATTATTATGTTTGCATGTGTCTGTTAGACATCTACTGTTTAGTTTACCTAAAAATTCCTGATCTCATATACACTCCTGGAAATGGAAAAAAGAACATATTGACACTGGTGTGTCAGACCCACCATACTTGCTCCGGACACTGGGAGAGGGCTGTACAAGCAATGATCACACGCACGGCACAGCGGACACACCAGGAACCGCGGTGTTGGCCGTCGAATGGCGATAGCTGCGCAGCATTTGTGCACCGCCGCCGTCAGTGTCAGCCAGTTTGCCGTGGCATACGGAGCTCCATCGCAGTCTTTAACACTGGTAGCATGCCGGGACAGCGTGGACGTGAACCGTATGTGCAGCTGACGGATTTTGAGCGAGGGCATATAGTGGGCCTGCGAGAGGCCGGGTGGACGTACCGCCGAATTGTTCAACACGTGGGGCGTGAGGTCTCCACAGTACATCGATGTTGTCGCCAGTGGTCGGCGGAAGGCGCACGTGCCCGTCGACCTGGGACAGGACTGCAGCGACGCACGGATGCACGCCAAGACCGTAGGATCCTACGCAGTGCCGTTGGGGACCGCATCGCCGCTTCCCAGCAAATTAGGGACACTGTTGCTCCTGGGGTATCGGCGAGGACCATTTGCAACCGTCTCCATGAAGCTGGGCTACGGTCCCGCACACCGTTAGGCCGTCTTCCGCTCACGCCCCAACATCACGCAGCCCGCCTCCAGTGGTGTCGCGACAGGCGTGAATGGAGGGACGAATGGAGACGTGTCGTCTTCAGCGATGAGAGTCGCTTCTGCCTTGGTGGTCGCTTCTGCCTTGGTGCCAATGATGGTCGTATGCGTGTTTGGCGCCGTGCAGGTGAGCGCTACAATCAGGACTGCATACGACCAAGGCACACAGGGCCAACACCCGGCATCATGGTGTGGGGAGCGATCTCCTACACTGGCCGTACTCCTCTGGTGATCGTCGAGGGGACACTGAATAGTGCACGGTACATCCAAACCGTCATCGAACCCATCGTTCTACCATTCCTTGACCGGCAAGGGAACTTGCTGTTCCAACAGGGCAATGCACGTCTGCATGTATCCCGTGCCACCCATTGTGCTCTAGAAGGTGTAAGTCAACTACCCTGGCCAGCAAGATCTCCGGATCTGTCCCCCATTGAGCATGTTTGGGACTGGATGAAGCGTCGTCTCACGCGGTCTGCACGTCCAGCACGAACGCTGGTCCAACTGAGGCGCCAGGTGGAAATGGCATGGCAAGCCGTTCCACAGGACTACATCCAGCATCTCTACGATCGTCTCCATGGGAGAATAGCAGTCTGCATTGCTGCGAAAGGTGGATATACACTGTACTAGTGCCGACATTGTGCATGCTCTGTTGCCTGTGTCTATGTGCCTGTGGTTCTGTCAGTGTGATCATGTGATGTATCTGACCCCAGGAATGTGTCAATAAAGTTTCCCCTTCCTGGGACAATGAATTCACGGTGTTCTTATTTCAATTTCCAGGAGTGTATTATCCAGCGTATTGCAATTTATGAAGGTAGTGGTTATTCGGTGCATTTTGCTAGTGCTTTTAGTGCTTGTTAAATTTACTTTGCGCTATGTTTTTAAAACTGGAAGGTTTTTGATTCTCTCCATATGTGTACTTAATGCTTTATTATCAGCGACCTCCCTGTACAGTTACTAAACAGATTTTGTAATACGTCAAAAGGAATCTATTTTGATAAGACGGTTGACCTACTGAGCATATTAAATCCATTTAAATCCATATCACTTCCCACTTACTGTTTTTGGAACTAGTCCTCTGCCTGTTTGTTTTATTTGTTGTCTATTTTGTCATGCCGCAGGCTAGGCTTCGTCCACTATGTCTTCTGCCGTTGTCTGCTTCCCCGTAATGTTTAGCGTTGGTCTCGCTAAACATTTTTCTATTATTCAATCAATATATCGTTTTTTTAAAAATATGTCCTTAAACCGTTAAGTAACTGTAAGGAACACCGTCTAAAGGCGTCTTTTAGTATAAGTTCAGGCTATTGTTTTGCTGTTATATACCTTGTCCAGTCACATTAATGTGACCACCTGTCAAAATCCTGAATAACCACCTTTTACAGCGTGGACGTGCAGGAAGAGAGTGAGGCTCTGAAAAGTACTGATGGAAGTGTGGAGACATGACGACTCCAGCACCGTGGCTAGATGGGCTTGTTTTCTCGGTTGAGAATCCATGGCGCAAACTTTAAAAATGTTCAAATGTGTGTGAAATCTTATGGAACTTAACTGCTAAGGTCATCAGTCCCTAAGCTTACACACTACTTAACCTAAAGTATCCTAAGGACAAACACACACACCCATGCCCGAGGGAGGACTCAAACCTCCGTCGGGACCAGCCACACAGTCCATGACCGCAGCGCCTCAGACAGCTCGGTCATGGCGCAAACTGTCCAATCGAAGTGGCCCTGCAGATTCTCGACTGGGTTTAAATCCTATGAGTTCGGTGAACTCACGCTGGTGCTGTTCGAACTCTGCACGTGCACTGTGAGCTGTGTGACACGTTGCAGTGTCCTGCTGGTAGAGGCAATCGCGCCAAGGGGAAAAACTGCACGGACCTGGTGTCCAAGGATAAATGCATGCTTGCATTGATCCATAATGCATCTCAGAATGATGGCATCGCCCAGTGAATGCTACGAAAACGATCCCAAGGCCTTAACGCTTCCTCCTTCGGCCTGGACTCTTACTACAATTGTTGCAGGAATATACACACCAGTTGCCATCTATCAGAAGGAGCATAAAATGTGATTCATCTGGAAAGGAAAACGTGATTCATCCGAAAAGGCCACCTGTAGCCACTCAGTGGATGTCCAGTTGCCGTACTGACGTACAAATTCCAGCCCTTGTCGCCGATGGCCGGCCGGGGTGGCCGAGCGGTTCTAGACGCTTCAGTCTGGAACCGCGCGACCGCTACGGTCGCAGTTTCGAATCCTGCCTCGGGCATGAATGTGTGTGATGTCCTTAGTTATGTTTAAGTAGTTCTAAGTTGTAGGGGACTGATGACCTCAAAAGTTAATCCCCATAGTGCTCAGAGCCATTTGAACCATTTTTGTCGCCGATGACCAGCAGTCAGCATGGTTGCAGAATCAGGCGCCTGCTGCAGGCACCCATACGCAGCAGCGTTCTCTGAACGGTCATTGAGGAGACATTGTTGGTAGCCCCTCGGTTCATGTGGATGGCCAGTTGCTTAACAGTTGTACATCTTTTCATCCGTCGTTCACCTGTCATATATGGTCTGTGGTGCACCACAATTGGCTCAGGACCAATTTTTGATAGCGCCAAGTTGCCCTGTACATATACGTTAACGATTGCGACACGCGAACAGCTGGTCCGAAGCCAATGACCGTACCTTTTACGGCGTCAGACAAATCGCTCCGTCCCCGCATGACGACGATTGCATTGTTTTCCGATTTCCCCCGACAGACTTGACGTACCCTTCACTGCTAGTGTTGCCACCTGCAGTCTGTGAAGGGTCACTGCACGTCGACGTCTAAGACAGGCAGTGACTTAATGTAACTGGACCGTGTAGTTCTTTGTGCACTTCTTGTAATTTCACCAAATTTCAGGAAGAATGTTTGCTTACGTGGCCGCCGGCCGACACGTTGGGTCTGTATAAGACTTTTATTACAGTTGCTACAGACGGCAACTTGTAATAACTGTCAATTGAAGGATGTCTCGCTAGCGCTCCGTCGCTCCACAGGACTCCACCACTGGACCTCTGATCGACTATCCTAAACTCACGTGAGGTGCTGCATCTGGCGGACTCCTACATCACACATCGGACTGTTGCACAACAACTATTTTACTGCGCATAGATGAATAAAATGAAGACACTGCCACAGTAAGAGCCACAGGAAGCAGGTCACATCGGGGCCGGCAGGGCAAAAATTCCATCAGGAGCGATCTGCTCTGTTGCATGCAGTTCCCTTGGGAATTGTTTCTGATAAACTTGCGTTCACTGACAGCAGTATTTCCAGTCTGCCCTTGAAACCGATTGTCTGTGACAAAGCGTGCCCTCGTCTCCGGTCCCTGTTCATTAGTACCTTTCTACAGCCACTGTAGCCTTGGCGTATTACTTGAGTGCGAATGGTACACTATTCCTTGTAGACGTACTGAACAATCCACTTTCGGGCAACTTCAATCATGATGTGGTCATGTGGACATCCAGACAAGACAGATCCTTCCCGTCATTCTTCTACATCCCTACATCAGCGCCGGCCACTGTGGCCGAGCGGTTCTAGGCGCTTCAGTCCGGAAACCGCGCTGCTGCTACGGTCGCAGATTCGAGTCCTGCCTCGGGCATGGATGTGTGTGATGTCCTTAGGTTAGTTAGGTTTAAGTAGTTCTAAGTCTAGAGGACTGAAGGCCATAGACGTTAAGTCACAAGAGCTTAGAGCCATTTTGAGCCTGCATCAGCTCATCCTATTGTGCTGATTCCATACAACCGACAGGCACATTCGAACCGTTTCACTACCATGATCTCCATCAGCGGAGGAGGGCCTCGTCGTACCAGTTCTATACCATAACAGCGCTCCAAAGCTTTTTTTAAGGGAACGGCTAATAATCTGTCCAGTTAGCTTAGTTGCTTCTCCGAGTCTGACCTCCTACCGTAAGTAACAGTAACTACTTCATCCCTCCCTGAAGTACGCGCCGTCTTCTTTCTGTCCAAAACTGCAAAGTGAGGCATATCTGGCTGGACGGCCTCGATCTGTTCACATATCTGATAGACTATTCCATACCTTATTGATTAATGTATAAGTAAAGATACACTCATCCTACTTTCATTTCAGTATTCAACAGCCTACAAACACGCAGCATTCCACCACGTGATCCACCGTCTCCTTTCTGTCCTCATGTCTCAAGAAGACTATGACCAGAAACACAATACAGTAAAAACAACAGCCACAAATAATGTATTTGATTGCAACATTATTGACAACATACTGAGTAAGAAACTGAAACAAGCCAGATCCCTACCGTTCCTAGTGAACAAAAGGAAATGGTGGAGTTTGTATTTTGTGGGTGAAACTTCAAATAAGATCAAAATTTTATAAGAAAAGGGTTTCTATGAGCTTTTCTATGTCTCGCAGACAGCAGGTAGACGTCTCTTCAGTTCAAAAGATGAGCAAACAGGCGTCATGGAAAGTGGCGTTTATAAGATCTGCCACGAGTGCAGTCCTGCTGTAATGGACAGACTTTGAGGTTATGAAACAGATTGTGCACATTTGTTATCTAATGGAGAAATTCATTTCAGTTATTCACCCCTTTTAGACAACGTTACAACCACTACATAGCATAACCTTAGTACCTACATTCACCAGTAAATGGATAACAAAAATTCCATTTCTGTTTATAGCTCCTCTGCAAGGTTGCTGTTGTTGTGGTCTTCAGTCCAGAGACTGGTTTGATGCAGCTCTCCATGCTACTCTATCCTGTGCAAACTTCTTCATTCCCAGTACCTACTGCAACCTACATCTTTCTGAATCTGTTTAGTGTATTCATCTCTTGGTCTCCCTCTACGATTTTTACTCTCCACGCTGCCCTCCAATACCAAATTGGTGATCCCTTGATGCCTCAGAATATGTACTACCAACCGATCCTTTCTTCTAGTCAAGTTGTGCCACAAATTTCTCTCCTCCCCAATTATATTCAATACCTCCTCTTTAGTTATGATGTCTACCCAACTAATCTTCAGCATTCTTCTGTTGCACCACATTTCGAAAGCTTGTATTCTCTTCCTGTATAATCTATTTATTGAGTATGTTTCACATCCATTCATGGCTACACTCCATACAAATACTTTCAGAAACGACTTCCTGACACTTAGATCTATAGACGGCGTTAACAAATTTCTCTTCTTCAGAAAGGCTTTCCTTGCCATTGCCACTCTACATTTCATATCCTCTCTACTTCGACCATCACCAGTTACTTTGCTCCGCAAATAGCAAAACTCACTCACTACTTTAAGTGCCTCATTTCCTAATTTATATTCCTCAGCATCACCTGATTTAATTCGACTACATTCCAATATCCTCGTTTTGGTTTTGTTGATGTTCATCTTATACCCTCCTTTCAAGACACTGTCCATTCCGTTCAGCTGCTCTTCCAGGTCCTTTGCTGTCTCTGACAGAATTACAATGTCATCGGCGAACCTGAAAGTTTTTATTCTTCTCTATGGATTTTAATTCCTACACCGAATTTTTCTTTTGTTTCTTTTACTGCTTACTCAATATACAGGTTGAATAACATCGGGGATAGGCTACAACTCTGTCTCACTCTCTTCCCATCCACTGCTTCCCTTTCATGCTCCTTAGCTCTTACAACTACCATCTGGTTTCTGTACGAATTGTAAATAGCCTTTCGCTCCCTGTATTTTATTCCTGCCACCTTCAGAGTTTGAAAGAGAGTATTCCAGTCACCATTGTCAAAAGCTTTCTCTAAGTCTACAAATGCTAGAAACGTAGGTGTGCCTTTCCTTATTATAGTTTCTAAGGTAGTCATAGAGTCAGTATTGCCTCACGTGTTCCAACATTTCTACGGAATCCAAACTGATCTTCCCTCAGGTCGGCTTATACCAGGTTTTCCATTCGTCTGTAAAGCCGTGGCTTATTAACCAGATAGTTCGGTAACTTACCCATCTGTCAGCACCTGCTTTCTTTGGGATTGGAATTATCATATTCTTCTTGAAGCCTGAGGGTACTTAGACTGTCTCATACATCTTGCTCACCAGATGGTAGAGTTTTGTCAGGGCTGGCTCTCCCAAGGCTATCAGTAGTTCTAATCTTGTTTCGACTTAGGTCTTTCAGTGCTCTGTCAAACTCTTCACGCAGTATCATACCTCCCATTTTATCTTCATCTACATCCTCTTCCATTTCCATAATATTGTCCTCAAGTACATCGCCCTTTTATAGACCCTCTATATACTTCTTCCACCTTTGTGCTTTCCCTTCTTTGCTTACAACTGGGATTCCACCTGAGCTCTTGATATTCATGCAAGTGGTTCTCTTTTCTGAAGTGGTTCTCTTTTCTCCAAAGGTCTCTTTTATTTTCCTGTAGGCAGTATCTATCTTACCCCTAGTTATATACAGCTCTACATCCTTACATTTGTCCTCTAGCTATCTCTGCTTAACCAATTTGCACTTCCTTTCGATCTCATTTTTGATACGTTTGTATTCCTTTTTGCCTGCTTCATTTACTGAGTTTTTATATTTTCTCCTTCAATCAATTAAATTCAATATTTCTTCTGTTACCCAAGGATTACTACTAGCCCTCATCTTTTTACCTACTTGATCCTCTGCTGCCTTCACCACTTCATCCCTCAAAGCTACCCATTCTTCTTCTACCGTATTTCTTTCCCCCATTTCTGTCAATTGCTCCCTTATGCTCTCCCTGAAACTCTGTACAACCTCTGGTTCTTTTAGTTTATCCAGGTCCCATCTCCTTAAATTCCCACGTTTTTGCAGTTTCTTCAGTTGTAATCTGCAGTTCATGACCAATAGATTGTGGTCAGAGTCCACATTTGCCCCTGGAAATGTCTTACAATTTAAAACCTGGCTCCTAAATCTCTGTCTTACCTTTATATAATCCATCTGATACCTCCTAGTATCTCCAGGCTTCTTCCATGTTATACAAACTTCTTCCATGATTGGTGAACGAAGTGTTAGCTATGATTAAGTTATGCTCTGTGCCAAATTCTACCAGGCTGCTTCCTCTTTCATTTCTTACCCCCAACCTATGTTCACCTACTACGTTTCTTTCTCTTCCTTTCCATAATATCGAATTCCAGTCACCCATGACTATTAAATTTTCGTTTCCCTTCACTATCTGAAAAATTTCTTTTATCTCGTCATACATTTCATCAGTCTCTTCGTCATCTGCAGTCCGGCACACAGTTTTAATCTGTCAGGAAGTTTCACATCAGCGCACACTCCGCTGCAGAGTGAATATCTCATTCTGGAGATATTTATTTTTGCTTGATTCTCATCCTTGCGATCAGTTAGTTACTAGAAAATGCGCTTATAACCCGAAACCTAGGTCATTCAGTAATAATAAAGCCTGTGAAACAAGGCCAAAAACGTGCTTCCTTTATTTACTACAATAATAAATAAAGCGTAAACATACTAATAGCGTTATGCAATTCAAACATAAGGCATTCATTTGGTCAGTGTGTTCTATTGCCACGCGGAATTCGTGAATGCGGACTTGTGTGGTCCCAGATGTGCGTTCCTTTGATAGTTTCCGTCAAATTCCGTATTGACGTAAAAGAACAAAGATATTAAAAGAAACATCGGACATGCAGCCGATCGTCACGTTCTACACTTCGCGATGTTTCGACTGCACACCTGCTAATCACCAGCAGGTGAGCCAAGGAAGTCCTCGACAGCTCACCTGGCAGGTGCGCAGTCGAAATATCGTGAAGTGTAGAAAGAGACGATCAGCGATGTTCCTTTAAATATGTTGTTCGAACGAGATTTTAAAATCCACAAGAAGAAACATCCGAGACTCTAGAATAGTCATCATATTCGAGCAGGAAATGTATTACAGAATTCTACAGAAAACTGTCAACGATACGGGTTATATCCCTGCACATTGATTTTAATTACACGTGTAGAAACGGGAATGACTTGGCTGTCTCCCAGCTGCGTTGGAGACACCTGTGGTCGACAACAGCTACAAGTAGAACCAGTTCTGCTGCAAATACAGCAAAGAATTCAACAGGAAGTACATTAGCTCGAGACGCATTCATCTTGTCTACAGTTATTTGAAATTCCGTAAACAAGTACTCCTGAACTTCCTCATTTGTATCTGTGAGACGTTCGAACGAAGGAACTATAGGGCGCCAATTAACGGTAAAACAATGCGTCAAATAAAATTTAGAATTTTAGTGTGTCATTATTATTATTGCTTGTTTCAAATGGCTCTGAGCAATATGGCAATATGGGACTCAACATCTGAGGTCATCAGTCCCCTAGAACTTAGACCTACCTAAACCTAACTAACCTAAGGACATCACACACATCCATGCCCGGGGCAGGATTCGAACCTGCGACCGTAGCGGTCGCTCGGTTCCAGACTGAAGCGCCTAGAACCGCTCGGCCACACCAGCCGGCATTACTTGTTTCGCCACCAGTTTCTCCTTTTAGTTACTACCAACAACTCTTCGGGAACTCCTTAGGTAAGACGATTACTGAAACTGTCACTAGAATTATTTCATACATGAAACTCGTTGCAATCAGTCAGACGTCATCTCCCAGTAGTATAAAACAACCAGGAATTACGTAATATTGTCTGTTAGGACTATGTGTAGAGACCTGTCGATGCTTCTGAGATAAAAACGTACCACATTTCGTCGCTGCAGTTCTCAGGAGTGGGGGTACGAATAATACTCTGGTGCTAATGGCGGGTGGGCGTGCTTGCGGTACACGGAGCTGGCAGCGCCGAGCTGAGCCATAACTCCTTGTACGGAGATCATAGTAGCAGCTCGCTGTCCGATACATCGACACGTGATTCTAGGACAAGGTCTCCTACATCATTATCACGATGACTGGGTCACGCGCTGCTCGTAAACCACTGGAAAAAAATATGCACGTATGACATCAGCGCAAGGCGCGTGGTGACGTTCTCGTCCATCAAATTTATATCGCGGTTCGTTTATCAGTATCGTCATTCACACATTTTGTGCGTAAGAAACTCTGCAGCCCCACCGACATTTTATTTTCTATCAAGTATATATACCCTACTGGCAATTAAAAATGCTACACCAATTAGAAATGCAGATGATAAAAGATACTCATTGGACAAATATATTATACTAGAACTGACATGTGATTACATTTTCACGCAATTTGGGTGCATAGATCCTGAGAAATCAGTACCCAGAACAACCACCTCTGGCCGTAATAACGGCCTTGGTACGCCTGGGCATTGAGTCAAACAGAGATTGGATGGCGCATACAGGTGCAGCTACCCATGCAGCTTCAACACGATACCACAGTTCATCAAGAGTAGTGACTGGAGTAGCCGGCTGGGGTGGCCGAGCGGTTCTAGGCGCTACAGACTGGAACCGCGCAACCGCTAAGGTCGCAGGTTCGATTCCTGCCTCGGGCATGGGTGTGTGTGATGTCCTTAGGTTAGATAGGTTTAAGTAGTTCTACGTTCTAGGGGACTGATGACCTCAGAAGTTAGGTCCCGTAGTGCTCAGAGCCATTTGAACCATTTTGACTGGAGTATTGTGACGAGCCAGTTGCTCGGCTACCGTTGACCAGACATTTTCAATTGGTGAGAGATCTGGAGAATGTGCTGGCCAGGGCATCAGTCGAAAATTTTCTGTATCCAGAAAGGCCCGTACAGGACCTGCAACATGCGGTCAGGCATTATACTGCTGAAATGTAGGGTTTCGCAGGGATCGAATGAAGGATAGAGCCACGGGCCGTAACACATCTGAAATGTAATGTCCACTGTTCAAAGTGCCGTCCATGCGAACAATAGGTGACCGACACGTGTAATCAATGGCACCCCATACCATCACGCCGGGTGATACTCCAGTGTGGCGATGACGACTACACGCCTCCAATGTGCGTTCACCGCGATGTCGCCAAACACGGATGCGACCTTCATGATGCTGTAAACAGAACCTGGATTCATCCGAAAAAATACGTTTTGCGATTCGTGTACCAAGGTTCGTCGTAGAGGACACCACAGCAGGCGCTCCTGTCTGTGATGTGGGTTAAATTTCGAGTCTGTAGCACGTCATCTTCGTGGTGTAGCTTTTTTAATGGCCAGTACTGTATATATTTCCAAGTGTATAATCTACAACAATATAATCATGCTCCGGCTATATAAATGATTTGGGAGACAATTTGAACAAACTCCTTAGATTGTTTGCAAAAGATGCCATCGTTCATCATCTAGTAAAGTCATCAGAAGATCAAAATGAAATGTAAAATGAATTACACAAAACACACGCGTGGTGCGAGGAATGGCAGCTAACCGTAAACAATGAAATGTGGTCCTCCACTTGAAAAATACAAACAAAAAAGCGCTATATGTTGGTTACACGAGATAACTAACACAAATTTAAAGACTGCAGATTCAACTAAACATCTAGGGGTTGCAATTTAGAACCGCTTAAATTGTGACCGACACATAGAAAAGACGACTGCGGTTTTGTTGACATAACATTTACAAGATGCGAATAATCTATTAAACAGAATGCCTACATTACACGTGTCCGTTCTCTTCAGATAAAATTGACAGAAAGCATCGAAAAGTTCAAAGAAACATAGCTCGTTTTGTGTTATCACGAAGTGGGGAGAGAGTGGCACAGATATGATAAGCGGGTTGAAGCGGCAATCATTTAAACAAGGAGGTTTTGATTTCAGGAGAGATATTTTCACCATGCTACAGCTCCTCAGAATACCAAAATGTTTTGTTGCCTGCCATCTACTTAAGGAGAAACGACCAGCATGATGAAATAAGAGAAATGAGAACTCTCACGGAAATACTTGTGTGTTGATTTTCCCCGCGTACTATTCGAGAATAGAATGGTGGAGACATGTCTTGCAATAGGTTTTCGAATCCTTTGCCTAACGCTCAGGCATGAATCGCAGAGTAATCAGGCACATGTAGATTCACCGAAGGGCAAATTCCACTGAAATGTAAACACCCCGTACCCGCATGTCTTCCGCCCCTCCCCCTCCCCTCCCGCCCTACACACACATAAATAAAAACAACAAGAACGACGTTCCTTGCATAGCAGATCTTATGCTTTCCACAACTTATCTAGACATTCGCTTGGTGACGAACGAATTATAGTGTGTTCTAGCTATCTTACAGTTCCGTCTCCTTGTAATTATATCGATTTCATGCAGAATTACATTCGAAAAATGTAGAGAGTGACGCATTAGAGTCTTCATAAAATTTCTGCTCTCTTCGAATGGCGCTTCAACCCCTTCTGTTGCATATTCGTTACTACTTTTAGCGGTCATGCACTCAATTTTTCAAAATAAAAAATACTCATGTGCAGAAGTGAGATATTAATTCATTGAAGATCGTCTCCAAAACCTTAGAATATTACCGATGAATTTCTGGTGCTGTGATAATAAATTCATTAAAAATGAGTGACTGTTCACGTGTTACATGTAGCAGGCGCTTCCAATCTGTTCGAATTTATAAACAGCTCTGAGTTCAACTTGCAACTTGATTCTGATTATGTACCTGCACCAAAAGAACAATCTTAGCGCAGCTCGTGTGCAGAATCGACGTCCTAAGTTTTAGCAGCATGAAATATTTCATGGTGCACACCTGTGTTAAAATCTCGCTAGCTACTGCGCGTTGCACGGAGCTTTATGTATCTCGCGATAATGACGTTCCTTTTTTCCAAAGATTTCCACGTAACAGCCTGAATCATCAACATACCATTCTCGTACTGATTGAACCGCCCGTTGTGAATTCAGCATAAGCCAGCTGAAATTCTTCCGTCCCCTCTCTTCCACGAAACTGAAGAGGATGACGAACAGTCCTTTTGTTTTCGAGCTATCGGTCTTCTGATTGGCTTGAAGTGCCACAATTTCCTCTCCTGTGTCAATCTCTTCATCTCAGAGTAGCACTTAAAACGAACACTATCAGTTACATGTCCTGTACAATCAGCCGACAAAAAGCCTTGGACAATGTAAAATGATGTTCGAAATTCTCTTAAAAATAGGTGTAAACTATAGGGAAAGAGGGGCAATACAAATCACATGTATAAAAATCAAGAAGCAAAAATAAGAATGGGAGACCAAGAACAATGTGCTTGGATTATAAACTGTGCAAGACCTTTATTTTGTTTATCAAAGAAGAAATCACGGAAATAAACCAAAGGTTTGGCTGGGATTAAAATTGGGGGTAAAAGGATGTTGTAATTTTTCCTCCTATCTACGCAGTTCTCAATTCGTTCGAGCAATCAATCATTCATGATAGGAAACACAGTCATAGCTCAGTCATTCAAAATGATTCAAAAATTTTACTTGTTAGAATGAAATCAGGCGATGATTCCTCTTCTCTGCAGGCTCGTGCTTTGCGGCAGTCTGCTAATCTGTACAAATTAAATTCCTCGTAATTTTAGGAGCGTTGTATAATCAGTCGGGAAACCTCAGATCAAGCGGATATTTGGCTTTGATGAAGTTTAACCTTCCGAAGAAGTAATGGAGCTCTTGGATTATTAAATGCAGATTCGTATCCAGTCTTTCGGAAGTTCCCTTCTGATTAACAACTACGCAATATATCGATGAATGTCATTAATTATCAAATGTTAAATACACACCTTTTGTGTGAAGGAGCAATATATACATATTTTTCTTTTAATCGTACAATTTCGTATCAGTTATCTTCCGTCATAAATTTCAATAATCAGATTACAGTTCTTCAAACGAAGCTGAGGCTAATCGGTACGAAGACAATCTCGGAAGCTTTTTTCTTCTAACAACCACCAGAGAGAGTACTCCAAAGAATAATTATGCGCTCATGGCATAGGTATTGTATGAAACTATTTTGCGCATGGATTCTGCGAGTATGAAGATAGAAATTTTGTAAACGTCATTCAAGGGGAGAATTGTATCAGAATAATTCATCGAATATAAAGAGATATTACAATTGCCCCTCGCAGCGAGCAAAGATAATGATAATACACTTCGCGAGCTAACAGGAAAAATTTGCTGGATTGTTTATTCAAAAGAGGAATATTTTGAATTATTAGAATTTTACTATAGAGAGTATGGGTATAATGTTAAGACAGTAAGTTACGAGCTTTTACATGTACCGGGGTATACGTGCATCCCGAGTACATAACCAGGGAAGATGTAGATTGGTGTAATTACGAAAAAGGTCTACCCATTTAGGAACTGGCCTTCACAGGGAAACCCTGGAAAACCCGGAAGAATAGACCCCAGCCCAGGTATTAAAGAAGAGAGGAAAGCCTAAATCCAGTAATTTTGAAGTATATAAAAGCTCGATAGATCGAAGGAAAAGTGCCTCATAGCTAAAAAAATTTTTACAATAGTGCTCAAAAAAAATTTCAATATTCGCCTTCGACGATGTAGCCGGCGATCTCGTTGTGAAGTCGATGGAACAGGAACACTGGGTACAGACAGCGGGTAGGCGACGCACAGCGTTTGGTGGAGGCGGCACGGAGGACAGGCGATGGCTTATGGTACAGGACAGAAGCTTGTAACGTGCCGTAGACACAGCAAGATGATCTCAGGAACAGATGCTCAGGGAGGTGAACATGGAACAGGTTTGAAGTGGAATAAGAAAAGGTTCTGACTGAATAAATCCCTGGAAGAGAGTAGATTAAGGCATCGAAGTCCATATTTCATCGTTGAATTCAAAATCGGAGTGGATTCTTATATTCTTCCATCTGTACTAGACTGGAACATTCATCAGTCCTGACGATCGCGATTTTTTTTAGTCCTCAATACCAAAGTTGTTTTGCATTACAACTGCTGATTGTCCACAACATGTCTAAATAGACTGTGGGCATTTAAATTTTGTTGTAGCTCATATCGAATGTACTCCTCTCAATTTTTTTTCTTCGTTTTGTTATAGTGCCGGTGGAAGTAGAGCATTGAATCTGTACGAGGTTTGCTTTCAATTACGAAATTATGGATAAAATTTAAGTTTACACCTGATGAAAAATTTTGAACATAGGCATATGGCACTGACACCACAAAGGGAATAATTTCTAGAAAAAAATTCTCTGAAAAATTTTCATTATTCTTATAATTAATTGATTTATAGATCCACCTGCAAATAAATACCATTAATGATGACATATGTTCATTTAACAAATCAGCCACTCGCAGAATCTTCTTCATTCTCTCATGAGCATTTATGGAAATATATTTCAACAACTAGGTCCATAATATGAAACACACAAACTGTTATTCTTAAAATGTTAATTAAAATTCTTAAATTAATTCTCCTGGTAAATTCTTATATTAATTCTCCTGCTAAAGAAGGCATAATGAAAAATCTAAAAATTATAATATTTTTCTCTTGCGGAACGAGAGAGTTTCTTCAATTGTTTGCAGCAGTGACATTATCGACTGTTGCTTCATTTCACAGTTCATTTGTTTTCTCGCTCGAACAGCGCACATCATACACACAGTGTATTTACCTACATATCCCGCACTGTTCAAGTTTCACACGCAATTCTCACGTAAGTGCCGTGTCTTGGGGAAATGTAGATGCACTTTCATTGTATATCACTACGGCTTCTGCTCATAGTTCACACTTACAAACACTAATAATTAACAAATTTTTCTATCTATCTTAAAATTTTGTGCTACTCTATCACAGGAGTACTCTCACTGACTCTTAACTTATCACAGGAGCAATCTCACTGTCTCTTACCCTCTAGACAACATAAGCTTCTTGATATTTATATACACACAAATTCCACTCTAAATTCTTCTCCATATTTGGTATCACAGATCTACGATCCTTCAAAAAATTTCTTAATATGATTATGCGGGAATAATCCCTTTATTCTTTTCGATTCGGGATATGCCAACAAGTATGATCCAGGATTAGGTATATTTACAATAACATATGGTCCGGTATAAATAAGATTCCATTTCTTTATGTTCTTCATCAGTTTCGAGAAATGGATGTATCGCCTCAATAAAACCTTTTCTCCAAGATGAAACGTCTGAATCCGGTGAATCCGTTTATCACATATCAATTTCCGTTGTATTGCCTTTTTAGTTAAATTGACAAGTGCGCGTCGAATCTTTTCCTCCGATTTTAAATTCTGGTCTTCATACTTTTCTTACGTTGCCTCCAGGTTTTGGAACGACTTAGAGCGGAGAACAATATGATCTAGTTGATAGCTCAATCAAGTTCCATTCTAACATTCTATTTATCTCCCTTTGAACAGATTGTTTTAAACGCCAGGGGATCGGATAGTGCGTGTAACAGTAAGTCTGATGTGGCTTCACCTGTAGGTGGCAAATATACCCTTTAATAATTCCTGGTTTCTCATCAAAAATCTCTTCATATGCCTCTAACAAATAATGAAGCTGCTGCCTTTGTTCTTCGGTAAGCTGATTTGATTCACTAGCTTTTATCATTGTTGTTTGGTTAAAGTCCACCTGTTGTACCAAATCCTTTGAAAGCTCCTTCCAACGACCGTTTGTAGTGTCAGTTAATTGAATTATGGCACCGCGACAATATTTCTCATGCACAGTTTCCTTTCTATTTAAATCCAGTGCTATCTCTTCTCCATTTAATCCAAATTTAACTATTCCTTCCAAAAAATCAACCTGACAGTCGTACTCCTGCATACTCCCAATACGAATAATACAGTCCACTAATAACTTCTCCACTACCAGGAACATGCATTTTATTGCTACATTTCCCATTTTCATCTCTAATTGTGTTTGTATTTTTACATTGGGAGCGCGTGCTCCAACAGCTCCGATGATTTTGCAGTTCTGTACCGGCAAAATTGCTACCTTCTTCTTCCTAATAATTCTCCCAAAAAGAACGCCTGAGATGACATTGGCGGAAGCGGCGGTGTCTAATATCACATTCGTTGGAATTTGCTCTATTTCAACAAATACTTCCGATACCGGAACACTCGATCTGTCATTATGACACGTTATTAAATCCTTTGTTAACTCTTCAGACAACAGCTCACCATCATTATATCTTAACAATTGTAATTTTACTGTTTCGCCCCTAACAGATCCCCTGACCGCTCCTCCGGGGCACGATGCGGTCATGTTTAGTTTGACTGATTGTTGGTCCGATTGGTATTTGTCTCTTCAGCTACTTCAGTGATTATCGGTTGTTGTGGTGAATTCGGTCTATATTGTCTTGCTTGATTCGTGTAATTATTGTTATTGTTCTGCTGGTGTTGGTAGAACTGTCCTGTGTTGCCATGCATTGGATTATAGCGATTAAAATTCCTATAGTTCCTAAAATAGCCCCTCGCTGCACCATTACTAAAGTTTGCATTATGGTAATAATTATTGTTTGCATTTTGTCCATTTCTAAGTCTCCTCGGAGAGTGTAGTTGGTTATGATTATTGTTACTGCTACCATTACTGCCATTCCCATTCGAGTTGCGGCTCGGATTCGCTTCTATTACCCTTTTTGATATGACATTTCTCTTGCCCTTTTATTGTCCTCCTCAATTATATCAATATGATCTAGCGTAGTCATATATAAATGATAAGGATATAGACTCATTTATAACAGCAGATTCCTTTTACTGGTGAGTAGTCTGGACTTGAGTATCCTAAGTATATCCGGCAAAGGAATCGGCACATCTTAATACAAAGATTTATTAATGTATTTCTCAAAATATCTCTTTAGAGATCCTCTTGAAAATGAGAAAGGCTCAGGATATAATACTTCCTGCCTAAGTCTTTCTTGTATTCCAGCAGACCAATATTTTGCTAGAAAATCCTGCTCAAATTCTTTAGAACATTTACAAGAAGATGTTTGTTCGGATGCCCACAATGCTCCTGATCCTTGTATGTATCCAGATACAAAACTAATCTTTTGCCATTCTGTCCAAGATCGTGGAAATAGACCTCTGAAACTTCGACTAAAGACTACAGGATGAACATTCCTTTTGTCAGGGTAAAAGATTTGAAACTGTCTCTGTTTAATCATCTTCTCCTCAACGGTACTACGATTCCAAAAATCATCCTGTTCGTACTTTTCCCTGTGGCTATCCGTTATATCGAATCTAACTTGTGACGTTCCAGTTCTGACTACATCGGATCTAGACGTGGACGGAATGTCACGGGCAGATTGAGAATTTTGTTTCCTACTTCTCGCTGTTTCTAAATCCTCCTGAGAGAGATTTAGTGGTCTTTCTATATTTTCTTTCCAACGCGAGAATTCTTCGCCAAGTTGTTCATGAACTTCCTTTAACCCTTTGTTGAAAAAATTCTCCTCGGAACTCTCCGAAATTGACTGTAAAGCTACTTTCACAGTTTCTTCTATCGTTTCCGGAGGAAAATTTTGCCGCTCTAATGTCATTTCTGAAAACTTTCCCGCAAGTACATTCATTCTATGTTCTACTGTCTCCTGTTTTTCCTTCACTTCGTCAAATTGCGTCTTTAGATTATCTTGGGATTCTATAATTTCTGGTATCATAGCTACGGAACACTGTATGTCCTCTTGAGCTTGTATTACTTGAGGAAACAATTCTACTTGTTTTTGTATCGTGTCAATTTTGACGGATACATATTCGGATAGTTCCGCTTTTAATTTACTATTGTTTTCTTGGCATTGTTGGCGGACCTGCTCAATTTGAGCAATAAGATTCTGCTCGGTCCTTGCTGGCTGTTCTTTTAATTCCTGTGTCTGGGTATTTAATCTCTGATCTAATTCGGTAAAGGTTGCTCTTAATTGATTTTGTAATTATGTTTGATTTTCGGCTAATTGATTTTGGAGTTCATTTTTTATGGCGGATAAGTCTCGTTTTACCTCCGCTTGGCCTTCGGCTAATAGAGACAACTGTTGCATAATAACAACTAATGTGTCAACAACACTCTGATCAGCTGTTGTATGAAAGTTTTCTGAACCAGCGGGATTATTTATATTGCTACCGCTGGCCACAACAGTCTCAGAATTGGTATCCGTAGCCTCTGCTTCTGCGCAAACAGCTGAAGGCTGTTGCACGTCTCGTTGCTGATTCAATGACATTTTAAATGCCGCTCTAGTCAATACCATTAAATAACTGTCAATATCAGGTTCTAGTCACTAAATACAGTTTCAAATTTACTGTCGTAGACACACTTAACTTTCAAATACGAAAGTTCAGATACGAAAATCACACAATATACAGTTCTACAATCTAACTACTATCTGGAAAAAAGGTGTTTCTAAATTGATTTCAAACTATTTTAACTACAGGATAAAAAAATAGATTTCTCTGGCCTTTTTCTGTAGTCTCGGTGTTGTCCAATAGTTGAAATCGTTTCTTGGTCTCCGTAATCTTTTCCTATGTGCACCGAATCTCTCTTAAGATTAGTTCCTCTCGTTCTCGTTGGTTTTCATGAAACAAAAAATACATATATTATATAACTATCCAAGAGAGTCCTGTCACACTGGCGCCACTGTAATTTTTCCTCCTATCTATGTAGTTCTCAGTTCGTTCGAGCAATCAATCATTCATATAGGAAACACAGTCATAGCTCAGTCATTCAAAATGATTCAGAAATTTTACTTGTTAGAATGAAATCAGGCGATGATTCTCCTTCTCTGCCGGCTCGTGTTTTGCGGCAGTCTGCTAATCTGTACAAATTAAATTCCTCGTAATTTTAGGAGCGTTGTATAATCAGTCGGGAAACCTCAGATCAAGCGGATATTTGGCTTTGATGAAGTTTAACCTTCCGAAGAAGTAATGGAGCTCTTGGATTATTAAATGCAGATTCGTATCCAGTCTTTCGGAAGTTCCCTTCTGATTAACAACTACGCAATATATCGATGAATGTCATTAATTATCAAATGTTAAATACACACCTTTTGTGTGAAGGAGCAATATATACATATTTTTCTTTTAATCGTACAATTTCGTATCAGTTATCTTCCGTCATAAATTTCAATAATCAGATTACAGTTCTTCAAACGAAGCTGAGGCTAATCGGTACGAAGACAATCTCGGAAGCTTTTTTTCTTCTAACAACCACCAGAGAGAGTACTCCAAAGAATAATTATGCGCTCATGGCATAGGTATTGTATGAAACTATTTTGCGCATGGATTCTGCGAGTATGAAGATAGAAATTTTGTAAACGTCATTCAAGGGGAGAATTGTATCAGAATAATTCATCGAATATAAAGAGATATTACAATTGCCCCTCGCAGCGAGCAAAGATAGTGATAATACACTTCGCGAGCTAACAGGAAAAATTTGCTGGATTGTTTATTCAAAAGAGGAATATTTTGAATTATTAGAATTTTACTATAGAGAGTATGGGTATAATGTTAAGACAGTAAGTTACGAGCTTTTACATGTACCGGGGTATACCCGCATCCCGAGTACATAACCAGGGAAGATGTAGATTGGTGTAATTACGAAAAAGGTCTACCCATTTAGGAACTGGCCTTCACAGGGAAACCCTGGAAAACCCGGAAGAATAGACCCCAGCCCAGGTATTAAAGAAGAGAGGAAAGCCTAAATCCAGTAATTTTGAAGTATATAAAAGCTCGATAGATCGAAGGAAAAGGGCCTCATAGCTAAAAAATTTTTTACAATAGTGCTCAGAAGCACCAAACATGGGTGTTGATTTGAGGAAGAAACTCGTGAAAATGTACTTTTGGGTCACAATATTGCATGGAAGTGAATCACGGACTGTGGGATCGCTGCAAAAGAATATACATCTACATCTAAATCTGCATTAATACCGGCCGTTCACAATTAAGTGCCTGGGAGAGCGTTCATCGAACAACCTTCAAACTATTTTTCTACCGTTCCAGTCTCGAACAGCATGCAGGCAAAATGAACACTTAGATCTTTCCGTGCCAGCTATGATTTCTCTTCTTCAGTTAAGGTGATGTTTCTATCTATGTAGGCGGCGGTCAATAAAATATTTTCGCATCTGGAGCAGAAAGTTGGTGATTGAAGGTCCGTGAAAAGGTCTCATCGCAATGAAATATGCATCTCCAGAGTTTCGACTACATTCCGTTATCCTCATTTTGCTTTTGCTGATGTTCATCTTATATGCTCCTTTCAAGACACTGCCCATTCCATTCAACTGCTCTTTCAAATCCTTTGCTGTCTCTGACAGCACTGTAATGTCATCGGCAAACCTCAAAGTTTTTATTTCTTTTCCAGAACTATAATTCCTACTCCAAATTTTTCTTTCGTTTTCTTTACTGCTTGCTCAATATATGTATTGAATAAACTCGGGGAGAGGCTATAACCCTGTCTCACTCTCTTCTCAAACACCGTTTCCTTTTCATGCCCCTCGACCCGTATGCCATCTGGTTTTTGTAGTAATTGTAAATATCCTTTAGTTCCCTTTATTTTACCCCAGCCTCCCTCAGAATTTGAAGCGGAGTATTCCACTAAACATTGTCAAAAGCTTTCTCTAAGGTTACAAAAGCTATAAACGTAGGTTGCCTTTCCTTAACTTATCTTCTGTGAGAAGTCATAGGATCAGTATTGCCTCACCTCTTTCTACATTTCTCCGAAATCCAAACTGATATTCCCCAGGTCATTATCTTCCAGTTTTTCTATTCTTCTGTTAAGAATTCCTGTTAATGTTTTACGAGCGTGACTAACAGCTCCATCATTTTCACGCCTGTCAGCACCTGCAGTCTTTGTAATTGGAATTATTAAATTATTCTTGAAGTTTGAGGGTATTTCACCTGTCTCATACATCTTGCTCACCAGATGCAGGAGTTTTGTCATGGCTGGCTCTCCCAAGGCTATCAGTAGTTCTAACGGAATGTTGTGTATTTCCAGAACTTTGTTTCAATTTAGGTCTTTCAGTGCTCTGTCAAATTCTACGTGCAGTATCATATCCCCCATCTCATTTTCATCTACGTCATCTCCCATTTTTATAATTTTGCCCTCAATTACATCCCCCTTGTACAGACCCTTATATACTCCATCCAACTTTCTGTTTTCCCTTCGTTGCTTATTACTGGTTTTCCATCTGAGCTCTTAATATTCATACATGTTGTTCTCTTTTCTTTAAAAGGCTCTTTAATTTTCCTGTAGGCGGCATCTATTTTTCCTCTAGAGATATATGTTTCTTAATCCTTACATTCGTCCTCTAGCCATACCTGCCTAGCCATTATGCACTTCCTGCCAATCTCATATTTTTTCTGTATACCATACAACGGACAAAGTGGGCAGAAATCTACGGCAGTTTGATGATGATGGTGCGGTACACGGCAACATGTCGTTTTTGAGTGAAGAGAGGGGATACAGACGGTTTGAAAAATTTCTAGTTGGTGTCATGAATGGCAGATTGACTAAATGCAGGAATATAGCATTAGCAATGTACTATTTGACACAGTCACATCGGTTAAATATCTGGGCTTAGCTTTACAAAGCGATATGAAATAGAATGAGGACGTAAGGTCGGCAGTAGGGAAGGCAAATGGTCGACTCTGGTTTACTGGGAGAATTTTAGGGCAGCGTAGTTCGTCTATAAAGGAGACCGCGTATAGAACACTAGTGCAACCCATTCTTGACTACTGCTCGAGTGTTTGGGATCCGCACCAGATCAGGTTACAGGAAGACATCGAAGCAGTTCCGAAGCGGGCTACTAGATTCGTCACCAGAGAGTTCGATCAAAATGTGTTACGGAGATGCTTTGTGAACTCAAATGGGAATCCGTGGGGCGAAGACGATGTTCTTTTAGCGGAATATTATTGAGGAAATTTAGAGAACGTTCATTTCAAGCTGACCTCAGAACTATTCTACTGCTGCCAATATACATTTCGTGTATGGACGACGAAGATAAGATGAAAGAAATTAGGGCTCTTCGGAGATGTTCAAGCAGTCGTTGTTCCCTCCCTCTGCTTGCGAGAAGAACAAGAAAGGAAGTGACTAGCCGTGGTAAACGGTACCCTCCACCATGCACGATTGCGTGGGCTGCGGAGTGTGTACGTGGATGTGGATGGGGACCGGATGGGGGCGAGATTTCTCACTGCACGAACAAGCGTGGGTTCTATGTGCCACGCCACACGGCAGCAACTACACTACTGTTTCCGCAATGCCGAACCGATTCCTGAGTTCTGCGTTTGGTGCTAGTTTCTAACTTTAGGCGTTGTTATTAAAATAGTTCTGATCCCTTTTCCCAATTTCCATAATAATCTAATGTTTCAAAGCAATGGCAATTATTCGTATTAATATTACTTGTTATTTAAAATAGTTTTACTTAAAAAACGAAAAGTTCAGCACTGGTTATATGGCAAAATGATATGCCGCTTTTTTGCCCTAATATTAATAGAAAATGAAACAAACCTGTTATAACGGAGACCAAACAAACGCAAAAATACCGGTTATTCAGAACTAAAATACCGGTATCGATTTTAACTGAACAATTTTTACCATCCCTGATTTTAACCACGGTGGCATGCGAAAAATTTATAGATTTAGTCATTTATGTAATTTCGGAAATAATTCCACCCTTGACCCGAAAGCCAATGGCCATGGCCTTGTGGACTTCAGATAAATCGCTACGCTTCCGTACTGCGACAACGACACGCTTTACCGGTATACAGACTCCACTGCTAGTGCTGCGATACTGCGTCTGTGAGCGGTTACTGCACGTTGACTTCGAACATAGGCGGTGACCACATGAATGTGGCCGGTGCGTATGTGATGATCCTAGTTTAAGTTAATTGTAATCCATAAGTATTTAGCTGAATTGACGATATTTAGATTTCTGTGATTTATCGTGTAACCGAAATTTAACGGATTCCTTTTAGTATTCGTGTGCCTGGCCTTAGACTTTTCATTATTTACAGTCAACTGCCAATTTTGTCCATATAATTTTGTAATTTGTTTTTCTCTTCTGATGACTTTACTTGACTGGAAATGACAGCAAAATCTGCTAACAATCTAAGAATACTGCTCAGGTAGTCTCCCAAATCGTTTATATACACTCCCGGAAATGGAAAAAAGAACACATTGACACCGGTGTGTCAGACCCACCATACTTGCTCCGGACACTGCGAGAGGGCTGTACAAGCAATGATCACACGCACGGCACAGCGGACACACCAGGAACCGCGGTGTTGGCCGTCGAATGGCGCTAGCTGCGCAGCATTTGTGCACCGCCGCCGTCAGTGTCAGCCAGTTTGCCGTGGCATACGGAGCTCCATCGCAGTCTTTAACACTGGTAGCATGCCGTGACAGCGTGGACGTGAACCGTATGTGCAGTTGACGGACTTTGAGCGAGGACGTATACTGGACATGCGGGAGGCCGGGTGGACGTACCGCCGAATTGCTCAACACGTGGGGCGTGAGGTCTCCACAGTACATCGATGTTGTCGCCAGTGGTCGGCGGAAGGTGCACGTGCCCGTCGACCTGGGACCGGACTGCAGCGACGCACGGATGCACGCCAAGACTGTAGGATCCTACGCAGTGCCGTAGGGGACCGCACCGCCACTTCCCAGCAAATTAGGGACACTGTTGCTCCTGGGGTATCGGCGAGGACCATTCGCAACCGTCTCCATGAAGCTGGGCTACGGTCTCGCACACCGTTAGGCCGTCTTCCGCTCACGCCCCAACATCGTGCAGCCCGCCTCCAGTGGTGTGACAGGCGTGAATGGAGGGACGAATGGAGACGTGTCGTCTTCAGCGATGAGAGTCGCTTCTGCCTTGGTGCCAATGATGGTCGCATGCGTGTTTGGCGCCGTGCAGGTGAGCGCCACAATCAGGACTGCATACGACCGAGGCACACAGGGCCAACACCCGGCATCATGGTGTGGGGAGAGATCTCCTACACAGGCCGTACACCTCCGGTGATCGTCGAGGGGACACTGAATAGTGCACGGTACATCCAAACCGTCATCGAACCCATCGTTCTACCATTCCTAGACCGGCAAGGGAACTTGCTGTTCCAACAGGACAATGCACGTCCGCATGTATCCCGTGCCACCCAACGTGCTCTAGAAGGTGTAAGTCAACTACCCTGGCCAGCAAGATCTCCGGATCTGTCCTCCATTGAGCATGTTTGGGACTGGATGAAGCGTCGTTTCACGCGGTCTGCACGTCCAGCACGAACGCTGGTCCAACTGAGGCGCCAGGTGGAAATGGCATGGCAAGCTGTTCCACAGGACTACATCCAGCATCTCTACGATCGTCTCCATGGGAGAATAGCAGCCTGCATTGCTGCGAAAGGTGGATATACACTGTACTAGTGCCGACATTGTGCGTGCTCTGTTGCCTGTGTCTATGTGCCTGTGGTTCTGTCAGTGTGATCATGTGATGTATCTGACCCCAGGAATGTGTCAATAAAGTTTCCCCTTCCTGGGACAATGAATTCACGGTGTTCTTATTTCAATTTCCAGGAGTGTAACTTAGATACAGCAGAGGACCACTTTCTTGGTGGACATCCTACATCATTTTAGTTTTAGTTGATGACTTTCCATGAATTACTACGAACAAATCACCAATCCTGTCACTCAAATGAGACGATAGTCCAGGGACATGCAATTTAATTAGAGTTCGGTTGTGAGGAACGGCGTCAAATCTAAGCGTTTGAGTTGAGCTGCTGGAGAATGTTGAAATGTGGTGGACTGAGATAGATATGTTAAATGTTATTGAATTCAAGACTACTTCTGTAGAGAAAATATGGAGAAAGGAGGAGTTGCCGTATTTGTTAGAAATTGGTTTGATTTCAAGAACATTGATTTTAATAAATTTTGCTCAGAGGAGCACTTAGAAGCTTATGCAACAGAAGTAGTATTTGATAATAAAAGGTCTAGAAGCTCTGTTCTCCTACCTCACAGTAAAAAAGAAGGAAATATTGGTTGCCGGTGATTTTCCTGTGAATTTACTGAAACGTTCTGTCAGTGAACAATTATTGCAGTCAGTAACATAATTCAATTTAGTTCCGACTGTTAACTTTGCAACTAGGACATGTAAATGCTCTGGGACTGTTGCTGATTATATCTTTGTAGACGAATTTAGAGAAAAACGTCATGTCACAAAACCAATAGTAAATGGGCTATCTGATGATGACATGCAGCATCTTGTGTTAAATGTTGAAACTTGTAAGGATTAAAAATCTATTAAATCTTACAGGAGGCTAATAAATAAGTAAAAAATTGAGAAATTCAGGATATTGCTCAAAGACATGAACTGGATAGATTTATACTTCTGACTCAAATTGAAAATACAAACCATTGATTAATAAAGTTACCTCCACTTTTGAAAAAAAAATTCCCCTAGAGGTAACTCAAATCACACAGGTCAAAAAATAAACCATGGATTACATAAGGAATAAAGATATAATGTGGGACAAAAAGGAGACCGTATCTACTAGCTAGGAACAGCTCTGATGTTAGTATCGAAAGGCATCACAAATAATATTGCAAGATACTGAAGAAAGTAATCCAAAAATCTAAGCAGCTTTATTATGTGAAAAAGATAATTATATCATGCAACAAAATAGAAACTGTGTGGGATATAATGAAGACAGAGACAGGTGAGGTTAAAAAGGAAGAGGAACAAATAGCTCTAAAAATAAATGAGATTTTGTCAACCAGTGCACATAGTGTAGCAAACCTCTTAAACAATACTTCATTTCTATTACTGACAGCATGGTGTTATCAGTTTCGGTGAACAGTGCAATAGAGTATCTGGAACGTGTATTTAAAAATAAAATGGAAATGACACTCACGTCTCCCTAATAAGTAGCATCAATGACGAGGTCCTTAAAATGTAGATATACTAGGGAGTATGGTAACGTATGAATGAAGTTAATCAAAGAGTGTTCATGCGAGTTGAGTCCTGACTTGAGTTATTTGTGTAATCAATCTCTTACCAGCGGAGCACTTCCAGACTGGTTAAAATATGTTGAAGTTAAGCCTCTTTACAAGAAAGGGGATAAAGAGATACCATCAATCTATCAACCAGATTCACTTTTGCTGACTTTCTCAAAAATGTTTTAAAAAGTCTATGTTGAAGCTTGTCCTTAAGCATGTGACTGTAAATAATATATTGTTCAAGTCACAGTTTGGATATCTTAAGGGTTCTGGTATAGAGAAAGCTATCAACACTTACGGTGAGAATGTACTTAATTCATTAGATAGTAAATTACAGGCTACTGGCATTTGCTGTGACCTATCGAAAGCCTTTGACTGTGTGAACCACAGAACGAGATAAGCTGTTGCAGCCGCTCGGTGTGGCCGAGCGGTTCTAGGCGCTTCGGTCTGGAACCACGTGACCGCTACGGTCGCAGGTTCGAATCCTGCCTCGGGCAAGGATGTGTGTGATGTCCTTAGGTTAGTTGGGTTAAAGTAGTTCTAAGCTATAGGGGACTGATGACCTCAGGCGTTAAGTTCTGGAAAATTAAGTTTTTCCCAAATGCGAAAACATGTACCAAGGTAAAACTTGGGGATGTACCAAGGAACAAATATTCGATTGAAATTTAAAAGGCTGCATTCAAGAAAATCTTGTCATTACTGTATTGAAGATGTTACATTATTACTATACTACACAACAATATGAGAAATCAAATTAGGTAAAACCATTATCAAAAACTAGTTAAAAGTTAAATAGATTTTGAAATAGTAGCTATTGGAAACTAAGACAGATACCCGTTTTAAAAGAGGTAACATTATTTTGACATTAACGAAACTCAGTTCATTTGCAAATATTAAATGTCACGTTATACAAGTTCTTTGTCCATTTGACGGTGCACGAAGGCGCATGATCAACAAATATTGCTTAATTGTTCATATCTTGCATACACAGTTCTAAAGACGTATATCATTTTTCTCACCACAAAATTCTGTACCTGAATTAACATATAGATTTGCTATACTGTACAGCATTTAAATGTGTAGAATGCGAACTATTTACAGATGGTGCGCAGAACACAATCACGCGTCTAACAACTAGAAAAACAGTAGAAAAACGTGGGAACTGCTTACGGCGGTCTCTAGTGCACATTCCTTCAAGCGATTCTAAAATCAGGTCCCTAGACTGAAGTAGAGAATAAAATGTTTTGTGTGTTCCTAGGAACTCTATCTTCTAGGTACAACACTCTCCCGTACTGTAGTGTTCCAAACAGAGCCGTTAGAACTGCTGTATTTTCCGACCGAGCGAAACAGGATTTTTAATAAGCTAGGAAACAATATTATTGGCACCCCCTAAAAGAGCACACTGGTCGCAGGGCGCTTAGTCACGTGACACTGAAACGTCCCCTTAGAACAATTGTACGCGACTGTGCTTAAAGTGACACACAATATTTTTAGTGCAACGCAATCTGACTTTCAATAATCCCTACAAAAGAATGGCCCTGACAAACATTAACCTATACCTTTCACAAATCACTTACCTCACAAAAAATCTTCGTTACTCGAAATACTGCAATACAGCGAGCACCACTACTGCCAGCTAAATAAAAGATTCGAACTACGGAAGGCACTAACTACTGATAGGTATAGTTAGCAAATGAAAGATTTTAATAGAGAACAAACAGTGTATTTACCTTAATAGTCAAAATATATATGGTAGTTCATGACATCCAGTCTTACAAATTACAAAACTCCGCCATCTCTCTCCCCACGTCCACCACTGCTGGCGGCTCACCTCCAACTGCGCAACGCTACGCGCTGTTAGCATCCAGCTGCCGCTGCCCAACACTACAATGGCAGACAACAATGCAGACTAAACACACACTGCACACGGCACAGCCAGTGATTTTTTCATACCGAGCGCTATGTGGCGTTACCAACAAGAAAACCTAAACAGCCTACTTACAACACGACAACAGCCCTCCTAGAAAACTATAAGGTCCGTCATGTTAATGTTATGGGGTAACAGACCAATATGAATGGCACCCATTTACCGACACGACACGATAACAAAGATGTTTACATTTATCAACGCGTCATCAACATTGTTTCTTTACTTTCGACGTTTTGTAGTAGCTGTCTCAAAAAATTCTGCAGTACCTTCTTCGAACTGTTTACGCAGGCCGGATAGATACCAATCGCGGACCGGGTCCAGCCTGCGGACTGCCTTTAGCCCACCTGTGCTCTAAGACTCTCTCAAGTTTCATTGAAGTTATTCCTTGATGTCTTAACACATGTCCTGCAATCCTCTCCCTCCTTCTGCTCAATTTTTTCCGCATGTTCTTCTACTCACTGATTCTGCGGAGAAACTTCTCATTTCTTATCAGTCCCTGTGATTTTGAATATCCCTCCATTGCACTACATCTAAAACACTTTGATTCCTTCATTCCCAGTTTAGTGACATCAGTAGACATACCATGTACGCGCGGGGTAGCCGCTCGGTCTTAGGCTCCCGTCAGAGGTTCGAGTTCTCCCTAGGGCATGGGTGTGTGGGTGTGTGTGTTGCCCTTATCGTAAGTTAGTTTAAGTTAGATTAAGTAGTGTGTAAGCTTAGGGACCGATGACCTCAGCAGTTTGGTCCCGTACGAACTTACCACCACATACTATGTTTCCGTGTGCGAGGTGTTTTTATTTATTTTTTTCTGTCAGATTTCAAACAGTGCAATGTGAAGAAGCGAACAGCACGTGTCTAGTTTCAGCTACTAAGGAAAACGTATAAATACAAAATTCAGCGAATTTTGTGACACATATGGAAAGTAAAAATCATGGTAACGTGAAAACTTTTCTGTTGATCCATGTTTCCATAAAAACAATAAGGGTTCGAGAATCTGCCTTGACGCAAAACACTTCTGTTTAATTTCTTCTCCAAGCTGCTATCAGCGACAATGTGGCCATCATAAGTCGGATTTTATTTATTCTAAAACTTGTAAAATTAGCACCGTTTATAAAGATTACGGTACATTATTACTTGCGTACTGTTTGTTTCCAGATACTATATTGTGTGACTAATTTTATAAAACTTTTTTTGAGTCACTGCGTGTTTTTTACGTTTGTTGCCGTTTATTGCATATTTTCTTCGTTTGTTGCCCTTTCTCGGCATACAGCACGTCACCTGCAGCGATCTGAGTGTTATTAGCAAATATGAAAATGTGAAATTAGTGAGTTGGGTTGGGTTGTTTTGGGGGAAGAGACCAAACAGCGAGGTCATCGGTCTCATTGGATTAGGGAAGGAAGTCGGCCGTGCCCTTTCAGAGGAACCATCCCGGCATTTGCCTGGAGCGATTTAGGGAAATCATGGAAAACCTAAATGAGGATGGCCGGACGCGGGATTGAACCGTCGGAAATTAGTGAAATACTATTGTGAATTACGGTAGTGAAGTGGATTCAGTTATGGAAGGGACTCTGTATACCTTGCAATAAGCCAAAAGACACTTCCCCAAATGATTTTAGAATTTCAGATGTAATGTTGTCTATCGCTTCTGCCTTATTTGATCGCAAGACCTCCAAAGCTCTTTTAAATTCTAACATGGGATCTCCCATCTCTTCTGAATCGACTACTGTTTCATCTATCACATCAAACATATCTTCCCCTTGATAGAGGTGTTCAATGTACTGTTTTCACCTATCCGCTCTCTCCTCTGCGTTTAATAGTCGAATTCCCGTTGCATTCTCAATGTTACCACCTTTGCTTTAAATTTCTCCGTAGGCTGTTTCTACTTTCCTATATTTTTGTGTAGCCATTGCGTCTTAGCTTCCATGCACATTCTGTTTATTTCATTCCTCAGTGACATGTGTTAATGTATTCCTGAATTTCTCTGAACATTTTTGTACTTCTTTCTTTCATCGTTCAGCTGGAGTATTTTTTCTGTTACCCATGGTTTCTTTGCAGTTACTGTCTTTGTACGTATGTTTTTCTTTCCAGTTTCTGTGACTGCCCTTTTGAGAGATGTACATTCCTCTTCAACTGTACTGCCTACTGGACTATTCATTATCGCTGTGTCTACAGCCTAAGAGAACTTCAAGTTTACCTCGTCATTCCTTAGTACTTCTCACACTTCTTTGCGTATTAATTCTTCCTGACTAATCTCTTAAACTTCAGCCTACTCTTCATCACTACTACATTGTGATCTCAGTCTATATCTGCTCCTGTATGGCTTACAATCCAGTATCTTATTGCGGAATCTCTGTGTGATCATGATGTAATCTATCTGAAATCTTCTAGTATCGCCCGGCCTTTTCCAAGTAAACCTTATCGTTTTGTGATTCTTGATCAGAGTTTTCGCTATTACCATCTGAAATTTATAACAGTACTCAATTAGTCTTTTTCCTCTTTCGTTCTTTGTCCCAAGCTCATATTGTCCTGTAACCATTTCTTCTGCTCCTTCCCCTACAACTGTATTCCAGTCTCCCATGACTATTAGGTTTTCGTCCCCCTTTACATACTGTATTACCCTTTCAGTATTCACTTTCTCTATCATCTTCAGCTTTCGACATCGGCATGTAAACCTGAACTATTGTTGTCAGTTTGCTTTCAATTCTGATAAGAACAACCCTATCGCTGAACTGTTCACAGTAACACATTCTCTGCCCTACTTTCCTATTCATAACGAATCCTATTCACGTTATACAATTTTCTGCTGCTGTTGATAGTACTCAATACTCATGTGACCACAGATCCTTGTCTTCTTTCCATTTCACTTCACTGACCCCTGCTATATCTAGATTGAGTCTTTGCATTCCCATTCTCAGATTTTCTTGCTTCCCTACCACGTTCGCCGGCCGGAGTGGCCGAGCGGTTCTAGGCGCTACAGTCTGGAGCTGCGCGACCGCTACGGTCGCAGTTTCGAATTCTGCCTCGGGGAATGGATGTGTGTGATGTCCTTAGGTTAGTTAGGTTTAAGTAATTCTAAGTTCTACGGGACTGATGACCTCAGAATTTAAGTCCCATAGTGCTCAGAGCCATTTGAACCAACACCACCACGTTCAAGCATCTGACGTTCCATGCCCCGACTCGTAGAACATTATCTTTTCGTTAATTATTCGATGTTCTTTGACTCTACATGATGCAAATCTCTGTTGCCTGTGGCGTGGTGTGAATAGTAGAAGACACATGGCAATCCGTGTTCACAATCCAGCATCCAGTAATCTGTTCTCTGCTGTGTTGTGATTCCCATCTGAAAAGTTACGGTAGAAACACCCAATAGACATCATATACGCACACCATACAAGTGCGGGAACGGCTTCTTTCTGTTGTGAAAACATTGCAAATAAACTCACATAAGGATAAAATTGTAATTAACTTATTACAAAAAAGGAAAAACGAAAACCCATGGTAAGACCCCGAATGCCACGCGATAGTCGACCGACCGCCGTGACATCCTCAGTCAATCATTATCGGATGCGTCATTGCATCACACTCCCGTCCGTTGTCGACGTTTCGACATTGGAGCCGCTGTCTCTCAGTCAGGTCATCCCTGATGTGACATCGCGAGGCTGATTGTAATTCAGTCTAGTGCTCCCAGCTAGGATGAGTCCTTGCCACTACCAGATATCGAACCCAGCTCTCCCGTACGAGAGTCTGTTTTGTTGACCTCTCTGCTACAGAGGCGGACAATGTTATTACAGAGGCAAGGACATACTACAGTCATACTATTAGCGTTGTAAAGGTGTTCATGCTGCATCACTTACAATTTCTGCCTGTGTAATATAGAGACAGTTTACATCATAGCAACAGTGGATTATTCCACTGTTTTATCCAGAGGACTCGATTAGTTTTGGCAAATATCTGATTACAATAAGTTGGTTCCACAATATAAAGAATTCAGAATATGACAAACTGTATATTGGCCTCTGTCTAGGGTTTGTTTGACGACGTTTGTTTAATGATTTGTCTGACATTTCACCAGAACGAGTGGCTGGGATTGTCAGAGCTTCAGCTTCCAGCAATGGCTGGCATTGACGAAGCTTCACCCTCCACAATAGAGGGTGAAGCTCTGACAATTCCAACCACTTGTGCTGGCGAAACGTCAGAAAAATCATCAAACAAACGTCGTCCGACGAAACCGACACAGAGGCCAATAGGTACTTTGTCAACAAGTGGCCACGAAAGCCTTAATAGTTTTGTAATTCAGAATATGTTCTAATACATGTCAGGTACTATGTGACCGCATCATAAGACGACACGAGGTCGATGAGATTCCCCTGCAAATACATAATTTACAGGTGATTGGAAGCTACTTTATTTCTCGACTAATATGTAAAAGTTAATGTGGACTATGCCTAATGACTGCAAGAGAAGACAGCGACGGATGTTCCGTGCTATCAGTTTCAAATATTCCTGTTCACTCCCTGACTGAGTAGCAGTCATTATGTTACGCTATCCGGGAGCTATTGCACTAAATCCGATGCATTGCCTCACATTCATGTATACCACGCATTTATTCAGCGTGACAGCGTAACTCCGATGCATTGCCTCACATTCATGAATACCGCGCATTTTATTTAGTGTGACAGCAGTGTTACTTTTAAATTCGTACACCGACGCGTCAGTAGAAAACATACAAAAATTACGAGCTGTAATAGTCAGAAACTTCAGACGTTTGTGGCCACACGGACATAATTGCCACGCAGTAGTCGTCAGACAGGTTCAGGGCGCCGTAAAGCCTCTGGTATGAAAAGAACATTAAACACCAGGAGGAGAAAAACAAACTTCCTGGTCGTGCGTGTTGGCGCTGAGATGCCAGGTATATCTCCCCCACCCACTTTCCCATTTTCTTTGCTTTCAGGGCAAGCAGTGGAGTTATGGTCAGGCGCCTGGATAGGTTTAAGATGTCCAAGACCTAAATTGTGGCCCCCCAATGCAACGAGACTCAGCGAAGAATCAAAGACTGGCATATTCTGGATTCATCTATTGCGTTTAGGTATTTTGAATGTTTTTGATGCTTCTGGATATACGACTTTAGATTCGTCTTACTGCTCTCTTTTTAGTTTCAAAACAGCATACCAGTACTTAAAACATGTCATACATATATTGCTTTGGAATGACGCACCGTGAGATGTTTCTGTAAAGCATATGCATGAAAGCTGTGTGAATAGAAGTAGTAAAGGTTGACAGCGTTAAGGTCGTAGTATTTCAGCTTGATTATTATTGCAGTTGGGAGTAGAATGTCATGGAAATCCTAAAACATCGAAACAATTAGTTATTTGCAGTGCGTATACACTCATGAGCAAGACAATATAACCATCTGCTTAATAGCTTGTTTGTCCGCCTCCGGAACGACATTCACCAGTGATTCTGCGTATCAGGGATCCCACAGTTTTTGAAAGGTTTGTGGAGGTATGTGGCACTAGATGACGACGCATACGACATGTAATTCGCTTAAAAAACGGGTCGCTGATTTGCGTACACGTTTATGGCACCCGATAGCGATGCAAATGGGATGCATAGGATTTACATCAGGCGTATTTGGTCGCCGAGACATCAAAGCGAATTCATTACAATGCTCCTCAAATCACTGTAGCACTGTTCTCTCTGCGAGACACGGACAGTTATACTTTTGAAAAATGATATCGCTGGTGGGGGAAAATATCAAGTATGTAGGGCCGCAGGTGGTTCGCAGCTGTTGACGTGTCTTTGATTATTACCGTCTCTAACAGAATTACGAAGTCGTCAGCAAGCCCAAAGTTTTTATTTCTTCTTCCTGAACTTAAGTTTCATTTCCTGTTTTCTCTCGGATTCCTTAACTGTTGCCCAATGTACAGTGTAGACTGTGTAGCTTAGGGACGGACTGCAGTCGTGTGTCACTCCAACGACTGTTTCCTTTTCATGTCCAACTCTTGCAACTGCAGTTTGGCTCGTGTATAAGATAACCTTTTCTCAATGTATTTTGTTATTGCTTCCTCCTAAATTTAAAAGAATGCATTCCAGTCATTATAGTAAAAAAATGTCTACATCCAGAAATGCTACAAACGTACATTTATGTTTCTTCAGTCTAGTTTGAGAGATAAGTAGTTGGGTCTGTATTGGCTCGAGTGTTTCTGCACTTCTCTAGAAGCAAAACTGAACATAGGTGTGTAGCACTTAGTTTTTAAACGGGTGTGAAAGACAGCTGTCGTCCTTTCTTTGAAAAGATATTAACTTTAAACTGCCAGAGCAGCTTGTGATGTCACTAAACTCGCCTCCACTTCTACTATTGTGGGGGGAAGTACGACATTGATAGCGCATTTATTTGAGCAAATAGTTTGGCGGGTGGTTGGAGGGATGCTCTACAGTCCCGACAGCCTTTCACCAGGGGCCCCATACTCCTCCACTGCCTTGGGAACTACATGGCCCCGCTTTTCTAGCTATAGGGAATAACCGCTATTGGCTTAGACAACGGGGCGGTTCTTCTAGGCCACCCCCGCTTATGTTGGTACCTGGAGCCAAGAAGGGGGGGGGGGGGGGGGCTCTTGGTCAACGGAAAATAGCAACCACGAGTATATGAAACCATGAAACCGCCAGCACCCTGTTCTCTCTCCTATTGTTTTGTTCAGTTTTCGGTAATCCTTACTGAGTTACATGGCCGTCTCCGGTCCGGGGGTCGACATGTGAACAGCTTCCATCAGTTGAACCGTCCCTTGCGGCATAACCACTCATTTCCACTCTGTTTAGGCATTTCTTAAAGTGATTCGTGGGGTCACTAACTGCAGTTGGATAGTGCTGCATCTAGTTTTTCCTGCTCAACGTGTGTGTGTGTGTGTGTGTGTGTGTGTGTGTGTGTGTGTGTGTGTGTGTGCGCCCATGTTTGCGTGCGTGTGCTCCCTCTTTTGTATTGTTTAATTCATGTTCCGAGCACCATTTGCCCACGGCTAAATGTTAATGTACAAATGATGAACATGTTTCTGATGTTCCAACGATGTCTCTTGGCTAAATTCTGTTATAACTTCTGGTAGTTGTTCTTCAGTGACCAATATATCTTATTATTATTGTCAATAACGATGGTAGGAAGGGGTTACCACGTTACTAGCAAGATACGGACACAATCAGTAAAATTACATTAACCGCCCCTGCAAGTAGGAAAAGAAATCCGCGTTGCCTGTGCAAAGGATAAAGTATTTAATCCTAGTAGTCACGTGTAAATTAATTCCACTTGCACGAGCACAACTTCATCAGTTATTATCGGCTGCAGACCCCTCCTCTCACTCCCGCTCTATTGCAGATATTATAGAAACAAAAAAAGGAATGCAGACCATAGTTTGATTCTATTATTAGTTTCTTCCATACAGCCAGGAACTTCTTGCTGTTTAGCTGTTTGTTGCTGCATTTGGTCTGTCACTGGACCGAGGAATTCATTACCCAATGTATTTCGCTTTATAATGTTCATTTAATTCTCCATCTTCTCTTTGGTCAAGAGGGTTTTGTTTCTGTGTATAACCATTTTGTATACAGCCTTCTTGTGCAGATCTGGGTGAAACGACATGGCAGGGTTTGTGATGCCGAAAGTTCTTTTTCCTGTGTATCTCCAAACTGGGCTCTTAGCCGTGCATTATACAGTGGCGTGTGGAGTAATGTTTATGGAGACAGAGGAATCGGAGCCAGAGGTTCCACACTGTGGTAATCAATGGGTGTCAGTAAGACTCACTTTCGTCTCCATTCTGACCTACATTTGTGGCTAAGAAGTTAACCACTATATCCTTTGTGCTACTCCGACAGGGCTTTCAGGAGATCCTCTGTAGAATAAGGGAAACCAGGAAAGAGCTTCTGATGGACTGAAACATCGATCTGGTTTTAGAGAGCGTGCGAATGTTTCAGCAGTGGAAAGTTACTGTCACTTCAGGTCGAACATGTCGAATCTTTCTTCAGAAGATTAGCGTCCGCAAACGCTAAATGTAACTCAGAATTCAATTATTGTGTTAACGCCTTCCCGTCAAGTCTATCATATTCACCTTCACAACACAATGACGTAACAACAACTCTCTCTTTCATGAAGTAAAATACAGCTGCTGCCGGCTCAGTGTTTACACGTTCAGTCCATGCTTTCTTCACAGCACAGAGTGCCGAAACGTCACTTTTATTGCCCTTTCTCCATCGTACTTAATCTGTTCATGGAGACAACATTCGAGCGAAGTAACAAGAAATTTGAAACAAAAATCAAAAGAAGAAATAACAACTTTTAAGGTCTGCCGATCTCATTAAAATTCTGTCAGAGGTTGTAGAAAACTTGAAGAACAGGTGAACGCAGTGAGTGCATGGTGTTTTGGAAAGAGGTTGTAAGATGAGCATCAAGAAAAATCACACAAGGGTAACAGAGTGCAATTGAATAAAATCAGACGATTCCTATAAGAACTAGATTAGGAAAGGCTACACTAAAATTAGTAGATGAATTTTGCTATTTGGGCAGCAACTGATGATGGCTGAAGTAGATTGGCAAAAGCAATAAAGGCATGCCTGGAAAAGAGAAATTTGTTGACATCTGATATAAATTTAACTGTTAGAAAAAATCATTTTTAAGGCATCAGTGGAGTGCAGAAGTACTGTAGGGAAGTAAAAACTGAACGACTAGCAGTACAGGCAAAAAGAGAATACAGGCTTTTGAACCGAGAGCGACAGAAAAAATGCTGTAGAGTAAACGGATGGATTAGATAATTGATAATGGATTACTGAATCGGTTTGAGGATAAATCTATCTTTTAGCGTACCTTGGTAATCGTTAGCAAGTAAATAAGGAACAATGAACACAAATGAATGTAGGAAGCGCAGTAAGAAAACAACATTTATTGCAGATGAAAAAAGAAATGTATGGCATAACTTGATAGGACACGTCCTGTAGTATCAAGGAATAGTCTATTTGGTAATAGAGGAAAACATGTAAGATTTAACTTGCAGGAGGAGATTAAAGGTTCATTAACAGGGAGTTGCAACACGTCAGTGTTCGGACTGAGAACCACAACAACGTCCCGACTTTATGGGGACTAGTTTTTCAGTTTTTACTAATGTGGCTATACAGCGTGGTGAGAAACAACGTGAAAAGCTTGTAAGTGTGTTCCAGGGTAGGTTTCGCTGAAGAATTAATGTCAACCAAAAAAATTCGATTTCCCTGGGCCCTTTAATAGTTATTTAGCATTGGAGTTTGTCAATCAAGCCACTGCGCGCACAAATCCAAGTGGCCCATCAGGTACAATTAGTGTCGTTTGTTCTCTTAGGGTAGGTGATAGCGCACAAGACTGCCCAGCATTTGGCTCAGGTTCGATCCTTACTACCGTCCCATGTCAAACTTTTGTAGCGCTCTCTCGTTTGGTTTTAGAAACCAAACGAAGAATATCTTTCGTGACACCGTCTCAGTATAGTATAATATACTTTAGTACACTATACTGGGTAACAGCACGGAAAAAAGACTAGGGAAGTTGGAACATTTCGTTTTGAATGTTTTGGATTGAGGCTAACTTAAGCGATATATTAGTGCCTGAAGTAATGCGAAATATTGCGGTGTGTGATTCAGTTGAGAAGCATATAATATAACGAGTGTTTAAAAATGAACGCCTCTATAATCCCCTTTTTGCGACTCCTTGATACTTCCGCGTCTCATTTATAGCTGCTGATCGGTATGAGGAGAGCGCACTCGTGGGTTGTCAGAACTGACCGACAAACAAGTAAACATTGCTCCTCTCTTGATTCCTCTAGAAGTGTGGTCGTGCCATTCTTTCTCCGTCTCTCGCAATCCTTCTTGTCAAAATGTCTTCTTTTCGTAGAAAACTGGCCACGTGCGAATAGGACTACAGCACTGAGGGTCCTGTACAAACTTACTAATGCGTACAGATAGCTCACTCACCCCGGCGATCGAAAATCTCGACGAATTTTACCTGTCATCGATATCGATACTTGGAGGATATCTGTTGCGGGAATTCCAAGACCGTATCTATGCAGTAGTTCCTGAGACTAGCGCGGACACAGAAAAAGAAGCGATTAGGGACTTCAGTTTATGTATGTAGAGCGAGAAGATTTAATAAAATATTTTTATGTACTTACTAAAACATGAAAACAGCTTACATTTTATGCTTTCGTGCAATAATACAGTAATATGTTTCTATTATGACTTTGATGGATGATGGGTGCAATTAAATTCTAATTGCAAAAAGATATTTATATGTGATATAACAACAATTCAACCATTTTCCGATTTTTTGCCCTTTACTTGTATCTAGCCCAGTTTCACGAGTGTAGGACAATGGGTAGCAACCTGTAGGTTTTGAAGTGTGAATTTTGCGAATATCAGAACATGTGACATTAATTAACGTATCTTTTAACTATCAGAATATGTGACATTAATTAACGTATCTTTTAAGTGCATATACGTAGAAGGTTAAAGTTCCTACACCACCCCGTTCCGGGGGAAAAGCGATCTTAACAGACGGACGGTCGGATAACAATTGAAAAAAGAGATTACAGATTAATAATGTTCTAATTTTTTCCTTTACTTGTGCTGTGAAGTTTTGCTTATTGCCAAATTTTATGATTTCAGTTCGAGAAGTACCCTGTATGTTTTAAAGAGTGATTTTGCAGTTATCAAACAGCGTGACATAAATGGCTGCATATTTTAATTACATTAACTGAGTAGCTTAAATATTTCACAATACCAGGGGACCATAGACCTTAGTATATGATATAAATCTGAACTTGATACGCCTACCCGTTACTGAGATAGAGGTCATAACATGTGGACAGACAGGCGGACGCTCAATAGCCAGCCGGTGTGGCCGTGCGGTTCTAGGCGCTTCAGTCTGGAACCGTCTGACCGCTACGGTCGCAGGTTCGAATCCTGCCTGGGTCATGGATGTGTGTGATGTCCTTAGGTTAGTTAGGTTTAGGTAGTTCTAAGTTCTAGGGGACTGATGACCTCAGATGTTGAGTCCCATAGTGCTCAGGGCCATTTGAACCATTTTTGAACCAGACGGTCAATAAAGCAATGCTGTAAGGTTTCGGTTTTTATGGGTTGATGCAGGGAAACCCTTAAAGGTACTATAAGTGGACAATACTATCTATAATTATACGAAATCTTTTCGAGGATCTATCAGTCAGGGAATCTGCCTATCGATAGCTTTTCGCAGGGTTAATGGTGATAACAGCGATCACTACCGGAATATACGGAAGAAGCAAGTGGTCAGTAAGGGAGCTGGGGAGATTAAAGAAGTTGCTTATTATACGGAAGATCACGGGAGGTATGGAAGTATATGTCACCTTATGCTACGGTTCTGTGACAGGGAGACTTCAGCGTCGACCAGTACTGCAGACCGATATACACAAACAAACACAAAATTAATTAGTTAACTATCGAGTGGGCAGTTAAAACTTAGCGACTACTACTCGTATGTATTTGTAGGTATTTGGTTTTGGAGTAGCTCCGTTCCCTTCCCTGTAATCGTTTTATGTGTTGCGTTTATGCAGCTTTAGCTTGGGAGAATGTTGTCCCAGCCCGTATCACCCAGTCTCATTACAGCATGGCAACCATCCGTGTCCTCCCTTGGACTCTCCTTTTCTTCCTGTGCACGCCTCAATAATTACACGAAGCGATACGCCAGCCAAGCCTTAGACAGAGAGTGCCAGACTTGAGAGAGACTTTCGTCACCTAGGAAAGCTTAGCAGTGTTACAAGATAATGAGTGTGCAACCAATGCAGGGAAGATTTATAGTGCTGCAAACTACAGGATGTTTCGAAAATACTTATCCGACTTTACAAGTGTATATATCCTGCTCAAATAAAAAAGTAAACTTGCTGTAAATACTAACTAACGCATCGAAAATGAAAGTAGACTTCGGCGCCAGTTATAAGCTGCCAGTCCATGTTGTTGCTGATACTGGCCTGTTTGGTGCAGCTTCATTATCCAACTTACGTCGCATCTAAAGAGTGCTATCAAAAAACAAAAGGCGAATTGCATTCTCTGCAACAACAAGTGTCAGTCAGTTAAATGTTTTAATGAAAGGCTGCCTCAACAAAGTATCGATTGTAAGAGACTTAAAAATCAATCATTGCGCCGTTGGCCTTCAAGATCGCCTGATCTCACGATATGTGAATGTTTAGTGGTGGACTGTGGAAGACTATGAGCCTCCCGTTCTAACAATTGTGGGCGAAACGTCGTAAAGCAACAGTAGTGGATGCAGGAACTCCATATATGCTCCCATATGAGTTTGAAAATCCACAGTGAGCATTTGTGAAAGGTGAATGAAATTTTAAAACCCTATTTGCAACCGGTTGGCTGGAAATTTGTGACACTGTAATTAATTATGGTTGCTGATCACAGCCATGTTCAAAACACTGTAATCTTTAAACCTAAAAGTTATTTTAAAAAGTATTCCAAGACTGTATGTGCAAAAACGTAAGAGATATACCGTTGTGAAGTAGGGTGGTTCTTTTGAAAATAAAATCTTCATAGTTCTATGCATGCGGTAAAATCAACTTCAAGTTTCCATCTTCATTCAAGTAATCTTGGGAAATCAGATGATACTTCACGAAGGGGTTATTCCTACTTACCACGAAGTTCGGAGCAGTGAGTGCTGAAGGGAGTTAATGAAATATTTGGAAAGCTCACTAGATGTGTCATGGCAAATTATCATAAAATTTTGAGAAGACGCAGTATATAGCCCTTAGAACTTTTAATAGAACTCCATATGCTATAAAAATAGTGTATGCAAAAAATGAAAAGAAAGAGGTAGATATTGTTAAATATTTGGAACTTGCAACAAATCAAGATTTAGGGCTTTCTACATCTAACGAAGCTTACAATACCATCCTCAGTTTACCGAAATTTGCGATTCTATCTCGTTTTCCGGATATGCTTCTTCTGATTTTGATTGTAATGTAAGAGTTTTACGGTCTTTACATAAGTACTCTATACTCTGAAGTATTTATGAATTTTCCAAATTTGTTTATGATATGATAACACATTTTTGCAAACTATTATTTGAAAGTATTACAGTATGAAACTTGATAATGCTACCGGTCTCAAATTATAAAACTGTATAGTCAAACGATTTTTTGATATATGAGAAACGTAAATTGTTTGCATTTTTGCAAATTAATTATAACTAATGCCATCTGGACTTGATTATTTTCCAAATTTAATTTCCAGAATTCCATATGAAAGTTTAATGTTCATGGAATTAAGAACAATATTTATATGTTATAAACAAATTCAATTTTTTTCAGAAACAGTTTATTACACTGTAAAAACTGAAGATATACAAAGCTTTACACGTGATGAATTTTGAAACTGCTGAATTTATTTTCATAACTATATAAAATATCTTATACAAATATTTTGATCCTTGGCTTTCTTAAGCATAAAAATATATGTTTGCTTGAAACTGTCAGTAACACAAAAACAGGATGTCATTGTGATATGCTATTTGGGTAAATAGCTTCTGCGACATTCCGGAGAAACAACGTTTTTTTTTTATGTAGAACTGAATGCGATTCCAATCTGTCCGTAACAATTTGTACTACGCACATAGCACGGCTTTTCTCCCGAAAAGTGCTACGCAAAAAGCTTTCTTTTCTTTTGTAACCTGCATGTTGCGAATTTGTGAACCAAGCGTCTTATGATGAGAATCGTACAAATAAAAAGTCGAAATCAAAATTCTACTATGGAGTTCAGTCTTGTATAACTAAAAAACCTTTATGATCCTTATTATAATAAAGACTCAATACAAATCATTCCCGAGACGCTGACACCAAATGATGATAAGTATTAATGTAACATCATCTCCCGGAGGATTAAACAGTAAACGCAATATTTTGATACCCACTATAATTGCACGCAGGAAGTATTCGTAGTTTAGCCAAGAGTGAGTCGTTGTGCAGCATGGTCAGAAGCAGTCTGAAAAGCTTGTAAGGGGAGTTTGTAATGAGAAATAATTATTAAGAAAAAAATTGTATACATTGCGTTGTTACCGAATTACTTAACGTTATAGATAGGCAATGAGGTCATCACACATTGAAATTCCAGCCGCCAGCGAGAAACAGTGTCGCCAAATGTGTTCTTCTTTTGGTTTCCTCAAACTGAACAAACGTAGTTTTTTGCACCTAGTTTAAATTTGTCGCTTCCGAGAAACGAACATTTTAACTGGTAATGAACATTTCAACAAGTGGTAACACGCGGACGCATAAACGTCTGTGCATTACCGCTTTTTAGCGCATGCAGGTGCTTGGCTTTGTGCGCGCGATGGTCTGATTGGCTAATTTCGATGCTGAATAACTCGGAAAAGATGCAACGTGTACAATTTTTTTCTTAACAATTATTCCCGAGAATAAGTTCCCCTGAGCAGCCTTACAACGTTTTCACAATGTTTCTAGCCATCCTGTATACTGCAAATGTTCTACAGCTGTAAATGGAAAATTCACATGCTGAAGTTAATGAAGCGCCTGTAAGCGTATCGTCATATCGCTGGCTTTGTTGCGAAGTGTCTTTGCGAGCGGCCGCGTTTTGCAGAGTCGAGCACGGGACACGGAGCTGTTGTGTTGCAGGTAGCTCTACGTGTGAAAGGCATCATTATGGATGTTCAAGTGCTGCTATAAGTGTTATTACAGTGAAGTAATGAGGTATGGAAGTGAATTCAGTGAAAAGGGGTGCAAGGAAGTAATTAAATATGAGCAGTGCCGCCGATAACGTATTTGAGTATCCACTTGTTGCTCGTCGCACCGTACAGCATCAATCATACGCTCCGTGTCCGGTCTCCCAGAATGAACTAATGTGGATCAGTAATACTATTTACCACAAAAGAGAGCATTTAAGTGCCAGTGTCTTGTAGCGAGCGTGAGGACGTGCGTTCGGTTATCGCGTTCCACATCGTCAACAATCGCACCGCGACGGTTACGCGCACGCTCGTACAAGTGAGAACTGAGAAGTGTAAATTTAACTTTATGAACAGTGCTATATTATTGGTAGTGTCAAAGAGAACTGGTACTACATATCTGTGTATGCGTGACGAGCGTATGAACTTTCGTTGGATTTTTTTGGCTTCCGCATCATCAACAATCACCCACGTCCAGTCAGTTACGCGTACGCTCGTCCAAGTGATATTGTGGACAAATAATCATCAAGAATGCTAATTGGGATAAAAACTTATGACTAAGAATGTAAACAGTGCAACCTGCGATTTTCGTATCGTCTCAGAATATACACTCCTGGAAATTGAAATAAGAACACCGTGAATTCATTGTCCCAGGAAAGGGAAACTTTGACACATTCCTGGGGTCAGATACATCACATGATCACACTGACAGAACCACAGGCACATAGACACAGGCAACAGAGCATGCACAATGTCGGCACTAGTACAGTGTATATCCACCTTTCGCAGCAATGCAGGCTGCTATTCTCCCATGGAGACGATCGTAGAGATGCTGGATGTAGTCCTGTGGAACGGCTTGCCATGCCATTTCCACCTGGCGCCTCAGTTGGACCAGCGTGCGTGCTGGACGTGCAGACCGCGTGAGACGACGCTTCATCCAGTCCCAAACATGCTCGATGGGGGACAGATCCTGAGATCTTGCTGGCCAGGGTAGTTGACTTACACCTTCTAGAGCACGTTGGATGGCACGGGATACATGCGGACGTGCATTGTCCTGTTGGAACAGCAAGTTCCCTAGCCGGTCTAGCAATGGTAGAACGATGGGTTCGATGACGGTTTGGATGTAATGTGCACTATTCAGTGTCCCCTCAACGATCACCGGAGGTGTACGACCTGTGTAGGAGATCGCTCCGCACACCATGATGCCGGGTGTTGGCCCTGTGTGCCTCGGTCGTATGCAGCCCTGATTGTGGCGCTCACATGCACGGCGCCAAACATGCATACGACCATCATTGGCACCAAGGCAGAAGCGACTCTCATCGCTGAAGACCACACGTCTCCATTCGTCCCTCCATTCACGCCTGTCGCGACACCACTGGAGGCGGGCTGCACGATGTTGGGGCGTGAGCGGAAGACGGCCTAACGGTGTGCGGGACCGTAGCCCAGCTTCATGGAGACGGTTGAGAATGGTCCTCGCCGATACCCCAGGAGCAACAGTGTCCCTAATTTGCTGGGAAGTGGCGGTGCGGTCCCCTACGGCACTGCGTAGGATCCTACGGTCTTGGCGTGCATCCGTGCGTCGCTGCGGTCCGGTCCCAGGTCGACGGGCACGTGCACCTTCCACCGACCACTGGCGACAACATCGATGTACTGTGGAGACCTCACGCCCCACGTGTTGAGCAATTCGGCGGTACGTCCACCCGGCCTCCCGCATGCCCACTATACGCCCTCGCTCAAAGTCCGTCAACTGCACATACGATTCACGTCCACGCTGTCGCGGCATGCTACCAGTGTTAAAGACTGCGATGGAGCTCCGTATTCCACGGCAAATTGGCTTACACTGACGGCGGCGGTGCACAAATGCTGCGCAGCTAGCGCCATTCGACGGCCAACACCGCGGTTCCTGGTGTGTCCGCTGTGCCGTGCGTGTGATCATTGCTTGTACAGCCCTCTCGCAGTGTCTGGTGCAAGTATGGTGGGTCTGACACACCGGTGTCAATGTGTTCTTTTTTCCATTTCCAGGAGTGTAGTTCTTCATAGCTGACGTTGGACAGTGTTGTGTTTGATGTTGTGTGGCTCCCCTAACCGGCTAGCATTTTAGATACATAATTTCAGGCAGACCAGCAGCATTGTGGAGCAGAACAATACGACCGCCGCGGGAGTAACAGGTACGTGCTGTGGACAGTGTGCACGGTCAAGACCCGGTCCAACTAAAAACAGTTTAAGGGACCCCCACCATTTGTACCTTGTACCCCCGGGCGTGTTACACGGCTTAGTTTGGCTGCGCATTATTGCTGTTAATGCGGTTTGGAACAGAAGCAACTGATTCATTCAGAATAATTGCATTCAATAAAGAGTTGCAGAATTATTTTTTGGGGGTAGAGCAAATTAACTGGAGAATATTTTTAGAATACTGATGCGCTTTGTGAGGATTATTTATGGTGTTAGTTCTAGAACACACTGTAGAGGCCTCTTCAAAGATCTTTATGTATATGACGAAGTTTCAGATTGCAAAAAGGACGTCTCTGTTCGGCTACTCCTTCTGCTCCACGGAGGCGTATCATAACAGGAACTGTTAAAATTATATTTTCAGTATATTTTACAATTAATATTAGTACCATTAGTGAACAACATTTAAAAAAATTAAATCATTCCGTTATACTGTAGTTAAATGAAATGTACTCATCTACAGATAGCCTCCACCCACCCCTCCTCTCCTCCAACTCTGTCTTTGCGGGATCCATGAAACAAAACTAACGCAATATTATGCGATAAAGTCGCTGCTTTCATAGTGCTGGCAACAGCAAATAAATTAAGAGAATGTATACAGCTGAGTGGAAGAAAAGCGGCAAAACAATAAAAACAACTTCTGGTTTCTGATCGAAGTGTTGATGGGCATTTACAATGTGTTCTCACTTTTTCTGTGTGCGTTTGCCTCTTTTTCTTAAAACTACACGTTGAAATGTTTGATTGTATCGCTTATTAGGAAAGAATGAGAATCTATTGCTTGTCGCTTTTTATCTGTAATTATTAGTAATATTTCACTTAGTACCTGAGGGACAGTCCAGCTACTCACAAACCAGTTCGGGCAATTCAGCCGTTGCGCTACCGACAATAACGAGGCTTCAGGGAAAGGAAAAACGGGTCACGCCAGTTTCGTGGAGGGACGCGCAGGTGCAGAGGGGTGGTGGCTGCTCCTGCCCACGGCGGCTGCGCAGTGACACGGCTGGCCTATTGCCTCAGGACCCGGCGCAGTAATCTGCGGCGGTGAACGCGCCGCCAGTAAACACGTATCGATAGGCAGTCGAGCGTAACGCGGGAGCGCAACCTAACGCAACGCAGCGCGCAGCTGTCTGCGGCGCACTTCTCACCGCGGCATAACATTATGAGGCGGAATGGCTAATTGGCAGCTGGCTGTTGCGCTACGCCGGATATTAGAGCTATTACGCCGATCGGGTCGCCGGTGCTGGGCGCTCGCCAGCGTTTTTCCCCGCGCGCTACGGCAGCCGCGGCGCCGTGCTGACACTTAATGTCGACAGTGTTTGTCGATTACACGCTCCGATCCCGCCGCGCCGACACCTGCGGGGTCGACCAGGGGCCGTCTGTCGACAGGCGTCTCGTATCGCGATTGCTGTGGCCGCGTGAAAGGGGCTGCCTCCTCTGCACTCCGAGTGTGTGGAGCTGCAAAACGACTGTCCACTCTTTAGTCGTCTATATTCCGTAGCAATGCCACTTATCTTGTTGAGCTGTAGTAACGTTCTTTGTGCTTTAAAAATGTACAAATATTATGGGTAACCCTAAATGGATGTCGTAATAATCTGACACTTACAGTTTAATACAAGGGGCATTCAAATCGAAACAAGACAATGATTATAAAGAATCCCCCGCGACTGCAAATAGAAACCGGATGTTGATCTAGGTTTCGGCGTGGATAACCACGCCTTCTTCGAAACACACTAAAACTACAAACTGCCTAAAGAGGCATAGTCCAACATTAATACAGAACGCCCAAAAGTGCAAAAGACTCGCATAAAATGTAAAATAAACGGTACGTGTGTACCATGTCAATATCTGTACTTAACAAGGGAACCTCCCGATCGCATCCCCCTCAGATTTAGTTATAAGTTGGCACAGTGGATAGGCTTTGAAAAACTGAACACAAATCAATTGAGAAAACAGGAAGAAGTTCTGTGGAACTATGAAAAAATAAGCAAAATATACAAACTGAGTAGTCCATGCCCAAGATAGGCAACATAAAGGACAGTATGCGCTCAGGAGCTCCGTGATCCCGTGTTTAGCGTGAGCAGCTGCTGAAAGAGAGGTCCTTGGTTCAAGTCTTCCCTCGAGTAAAAAGTTTAATTTTTTATTTTCAGACAATTACTATCAGTCCGTCCGTCTGTCCGATGCGAGGTATCTGCGCCGTAGTATGGAGACACTACACCTAAACAAATATCGAAACACACGACGTCAGTCGACTACAGCGCACGGAAGAGTGTATTCGTGCTAACGAGGCTCCCTGGCTGGCAGGTGACTGTTCGCGACTTTGGACGAGAGCGCATTAAATACGAGAGATCTATTCCGTGGGCGATATGAATCCAGAAAATATAGCTCGCGACTTCAATAACAAGGTCAATGAATATTTCCCGAACTATAAGGAATCGGAAAGTTCCTTAAGTGATCAAACGATTGACGAACATTTGTATGATTACTTCCTACATTTGTTGAAAAACAGTACATGTGGTGATGATTGAAAACAAAAAATTAAAATGATTGAAAACAAAAAATTAAACTATTCACTCGACGGAAGACTTGAACCAAGGACCTCTCGTTCCGCAGCTGCTCACGCCAACCACGGGACCACGGCGCTCCTGAGCTCGAATTATTCTTGATGTTGCCTATCTTGCTCATGGACTGCTCAGTTTGTATATTTTGCTTACTTTTTTCATAGTTCCACACAACTTCTTCCTGTTTTCTCGATTGATCTTTGTTTAGTTTTTCAAGGCCTATCCACTGTGCCAACTTATAACTAAATCTGAGGGAGGTACGATGGGGAGGTTCCCTTGTTAGCTCAAACGTCAGAAGCGATCTACATCAGTTTACCTGAGAGCCCGTGGCCCACCGAACGTTTGCTGGGACGAGGAAGCACGCTTCTCACGTTGGGGCTAAGTACAGCTATTGACATGGTACAAGCGTACCGTTAATTTTACATTTTATGCGAGTCTTTTGCACTTTTGGGCGTTCTGTACTAATGTTGGACCATGTCTCTTTGGGCAGTTTGTAGTTTTAGTGTGATCCGAAGAACGCGTGGTTATCCTCGCCAAACCTAGGTCAACATCCGATTTCTATTTCCAATCGAGGCAGATTCTTTATAATCATTAAATTATTCACGATTGCTGATGCGCTGCAATGTTAAACGTTCTCAGGAAACAAGACAGATGAACAAAATTAAGTAAATTGATTATTATTTCCGAAGCAATCGCCGGTAACTATTAACACATTTATCCAACTGTGAGAAAAGATGTTCAATGCCTTCATGCAAAGCAAAGGTTGCTGTTGCCTACGGGGTTATGATTGCACCCACCTCTTAGTCCAGCCTGGAACCGCGCGAGCGCTAAGGTCGCAGGTTGGAATCATGCTTTGGGCATGGATGTGTGTGATGTCCTTAGGTTGGTTAGGTTTGAGTAGTTTTAAGTTCTAGGGGACTGATGAGCTCAGACGTTAAGTCCCATAGTGCTCAGAGCCATTTGAACCTCTTAGTTCGAAACAAATAGTGCGCCATGAATGTCTCTCTTCGGCACTTCAAAATCACACGACCAGAGATCGGTACTTTATGGACGTTGTGTTAAATAATTTTCCATGAAAGCACAGACGGTCTTATCTAACAGTGAGATAAATGTGTTGATACACACATAAAAAAAAATGTTTTGCATTACCTCTCCGAGAGTTTCGGAACCTGTACAGGAAATTGTGGAATAGAGATCGACATAAACATCATTTCCGCCATTTTTACTTCTCATGAAAACCACACATTGCATGTTGTACCATCATACAGCGAGACCTTCATAGGTAGTGGTCCAGATTGCTGTGCACGCCGGTACCTCTCATACCAGTAGCACATCCTCTTGCATTGATGCATGCCTTCATTCGTAGTGGCACACTATGCACAAGTTCATCAAGGCACTGTTGGTCCAGATTGATACTCCTCGACGGCGATTCGGTCGTTGGGTCACGTCGTCCAACAGCCCTTTTCAATCCATCCCAGGCATGTTCGACAGGTTCATGTCTGAAGAACATGCTGGCCACTCTAGTCGAGCGATGTCGTTATCCTGAAGGAAGTCATTCACAAGATGTGCACGATGGAGTAGTGAACTGCCGTCTAGGAAGACGAATGCCTCGCCAATATGCCGCCGATATAGTTGCACAATAAGTCGGAGGATGGCATTCTCGTATCATACAGCCGTTAAGCGCCTTCCATGACCTCCAGCGGCGTACATCGGCCCCACATACAAACAGCAGGGAACCTCCACCTTGCTGCACTCGCTGGACAGTGTGTCTAAGGCGTTCAGCCTGACCAGGTTGCCTCCAAACACGTGACCGACGATTGTCTGGTTGAAGGCATATGCGGCACTCATAGGTGAAGGTACGTGACGTCAATCCTGAGCAGTCCATTGTTGGGTCCATCTGTACCGCGGCACATGGTGCCGTCGTTGCAAAGGTGGACCTCACCATGGCCGTCGGGTGTGAAGTTGCGTATCCTGTAGGCTACTATGCACAGTTTGAATCGTAACACGACGGCCTGTGGCTGCACGAAAAACATTATTCAACATAGTGGCGTTGCTGTCAGGGTACCTCCGAGCCATAATCCGAGGCTAGCGGTCAAAAAAAATGTTCAAATGTGTGTAAAATCTTATGGGACCTAACTGCTAAGGTCATCAGCCCCTAAGCTTACATACTATTTAACCTAAATTATTCTAACACACACACACACACACACACACACACACACACACACACACACACACACACCCATGCCCGAGGGAGGACTCGAACCTCCCCCGGGACCAGCCGCACAGTCCACCGCACTGCACCGCCTGAGACCGCTCGGCTAATCCCGCGCGGCGGGTAGCGGTCAACCACTGCAGTAGTAGCCCTTGGGCGGTTTGAGCGAGGCATCTCATCGACACTTTCTGTCTCTCTGTAGCTTCTCCATATCCGAACAACATCGCTTTGGTTCGATCCGAGATGCCTGGACACAAAGTAACAATGCGGAAGCAATCGAACCGCGGTATTGACCGCGATCTACAGGCAACACGAGGCGTGTACCTCCTTCCTGGTGGAATGACTGGAACTGATCGGCTGTCGGACCCCCTCCGTCTAATAGGCGCTGCTTCTGCATAGCTGTTTACATCTTTGGGTGGGTTTAGTGACATCTCTGAACAGTTAAAGAGACTGTGTCTGTGATACAATATCCACAGTCAACGTCTATCTTCAGGAGATCTGGGAACCTGGGTGACGCAAATCATTTTTGATGTGTGTAGTATGGTGGTACTTTTTAGGGTTCCGTACCTCAGCTGGTAAAAACGAAATCATTAGACTATCGCTTTGTTCTGTCCGTCTGTCTGTCTGTGTGTTGAGTTACCTTTTTCTCAGAATCTCAGGAACGGGTAGACGTGTCAATTGGGGATATGTCACATACTAACGTCTATGGTTCCTTCGTGGGGGAAAAAGTAAGCTTCTAACTCAATGCAATTAAAAGATACGAACATTTATGTCACATATTTTGATACTCGTAAATTCAATCATCAAAACCTATAGGTTACTTGCTGTTGACCTAGAATCATGAAATTTGGCAGGAAACAAGGTTCACAGTGCAAGTAAAAGAAAAAAATCCGATAACTGTTAAGTAATAATTATATTACACAAAAGAATGTATTTTTTTGTCATTTATTAAGGTGTCTGTCAGTCTGTCTAGGCATCGGTTAAGATCCTTTTTTCTCGGGAGTGGGTAGACGTATCGAGTTCACATTTTTGTCACATACATAAATTCTTTTATATTTCCCATTGCGGTATTGTGATTATTATTATTATTGTTATTCTGATCAGCAGTAGTAGAAATACTGTCAGTATTAACTTTGCTAGCTTTTAATGAGTACTGTTTATTGACACTACCTCCACAGACACCCAGTTCATTTTATTACCACTTGTCGTTAAATTATTGTTGTTTGTCAGATAACTGAGATCTACAGAAGGTACTTTTTGTGTGAAACCCTGGTCCAATGTAAGAGAGGGCCTGAAGGCCCTAGCCTGATAAAATTAATTAAACAATTCTGTAGTTCCTTGGCAGTGTAAAAATGTAAGCTACACCCTTTTCTGTCACATATTTTGATATGTTACCATTACCGATATCGTTAAAAGGAGAAAATCACCGAAATTAAGGATTCCCACGATTGTTGAACGATCTATACATCGAATGCTCGTTGTGCTACTTCGGCTCGCACATACCCCGATTTTTGCCATCTTCCTCGTTTTCATTTGACTGGCCTTTATACAAGCCATACCAAGCCATTACATTTCTTTAGATGTTTGTCCACTAGCAAATAACATCCGCGAGTAACCTTAGCAAGCTATTACTGAGGTGTTTGCGTTAGAACAAAAAATTGCGGAAGTTTACTTCTGGAAGGCGCTTGGGGAAGTTAATTTAAGGAATTTGCTGCATGTAGTTGCTGAAGTGTTACCATTAGGGTTGCTTTGTGTGACAGGCAAGTGGGAGTTTATGAAGAAGTCATGTTTAAAAACAAAGTAGCTCCCACAGTTGCTGCTTCATTATTATTGAAGAAAAACCTTTACAAAAAACAAAGATAAAAAAAGAAATGTTAGTGTGAATAAATCGACACAGAGGCGCACACATTGGGTGTGAGGGGTGTAGGTATGTCTATTGGACAATTGCTACCTTAGTATGTAAGCAGTTAGGTGTATTAGGTGTTTTTGCTCTACGTCTAACGGTCTTCCCGAAACAAATCATAAACTTTACTATCCGATGTTTTCTGCACAGTCGTAACTGCGCTGTGGAGCAGCCTATGCCTGTGTAGACATCCACGTGTCCACACTTCAATACCTGAACTGCTTCCCAGAGGAAAATAAAGGTCAATTAGCTTGCTTGTGCCATCCTTTCTTAGAAGTACTAACCAACCTAAAAACATAGCTCTCATAATAGCTATAATTATTAGTCTGCAAATGTAGTAAAAGTTGATACAATGTAGTTCAGTACACTGTCCTCAGTCAGCAATAGAAATATCTTCATATAGCCCTAATACCCCGTATTCAAGTTATCAAGAACCGCTTTTGAATAAAATAAAATCAGAGGACTTCGCTCAGATGAAGAACTTCCTGACAATGTCCTAAGCCAGTTTCGAATATCTCCTGTCTACTGCCAATAAAATATTCGAAAACATAAAAATACGAGAAGATACATCACCTAGAGATAGACTTTTAATTACTCTTCGATTCTTGTAAACAATATTCGTTATTTTATTACAAATGGTTCAAACGGCTCTGAGCACTATGGGACTGAACTTTTGAGGTCATCAGTCCCCTAGAACTTAGAACTACTTAAACCGAAATAACCTAAGGACAACACACAAATCTATGCCCGAGGCAGGATTGGAATCTGCGAACGTAGCGGTCACGCGGTTCCAGACCGAAGCGCCTAGAACCGCTAGGCCAGCCCGGCCGGCTATTTTATTGCAAATGTAATACAGTTATATTTATGCCAACAATAAAAAACAGCTAAAGACGTCTATACGGACATTCCACTTCTTCTTCTGGAAACAAAGCAATCAGTAAACTGATTTCGCATTTTTTTGGCTGTTGTGCTCAGTTATATAAAAGGTTATTCTAAATGACTGAAGCGATTTCACAGAATTGCTGTAGCCATATTATTTGACATACTGTCACAGGGCTTTGCTCACACATAAAAAATTCAAAACGTTCTTTGGACATACTGCAAGTGCTCCATACGTGTCGCTCTACTGATTCTGACATATAGTCGATAAACTAGCTCCTCCCACTTTTGGCGCAGCATGTCCGTTCCAATCTGTTTAAAAGCACTTTTGTTGCGAACTCGCAGTTCTGGTATATTCGTCGGTGTAGGAGGCGTAAACGTGGAATCTTTCACATAATACCTCACACATACACACACAGACAAAAATGGCGTAGGGTTAGGTCGGGAGAGAGTGGAGGGCATGACTAGAATATCTGATCATCAATCCCACCACGATCGACACATGGGTTTCTCAGTTTCCTTTTTCAGAATTCACGATCGTCGTGATGAAATTGGATGGAGCGCCAGCATATTGGCACGTGGCGATTCTCTGTTCCCCATGTTCGCACATTGTGCCGTTTACAAAAAAACGTGTTCGATCAATAAAAATGACTTACTCAGAAAAACCACGTTCTTCCATTAATCTGTTGCACTGTGATGAAGATTCAAAGTGTCTGATTTTGTTTAAGTGAGTCAGAGCTTGTACCAATTGCAAGCAGTAAGGCTTCAGCTCCACTCATTTACTTAAAATCTTCCAAACGGTCCGTTGTGTTGTGTTCAGCTTTCTGCTTGCTGTGTTGGTGTGGGCTATGTGCGAACCGTCGGCACACCCTTCACTCACTGCAGCCCGGTCCGTTGATTTCCCATCGCTCAGACATCCTGTAACTTTAAATTGCACATACCATCACCGAGTGGAGTTGACAGTTGATGAATGTCTGTTGGACTTACTTCTGAAGTGTCGTTGCACTGTTACTGCAGACTGATGTGAATACGTTTCAACAACAACATAGCTATTGAACGTTTTGAATTTTTGTTTGTGAGTTTTGTGACAATATGCCAATTATCGTGGCTACAGTGAACTTATGAAATTGTTTCAACATTTATAATAATTTTGTATGGTACTTTTTTTTTGCTCATCTGCCTTTGCGGCATTCTCCTTTTCTACACTGACATTTCCGTACCGCTACTGAACAAACAGAACTTCTAAAAGTTTGAGCAAAACTCCCAGCAACCGACAAGTCCGGCAGATACTTGCAACAAGATGCAAGAAATTGTTTCCACTAACTTGTGGAAGCTGCTTCTACATGTTGACGAAACCTGCGCAAGTTGACTTGCTGTTGGTGTTTCCGCGTTAAAGAACTTAAAGAAGTAGGTTCTGCATGATACTTGCAGAAGTTTTCTTGCTAGTGGAAACACGCCTTTACTTTCGATGGCACACCACAGAGTTTCATGTTCTTTCCTTGGTACTTACTGAATTCTACCACTATCTGACGTCAAGAACAAACTGCCGCTGCATTCATCATTCCCTTAGAAGTGCATGTGGTATGGGAAGATCTACCGTTACATCTACGTCCATACTTTTCAAACCACTGTGAAGTACATGGCAGAAGTGTACGTGCAGTTATACAAGCTATTGGGGCTTGGAATGTCCCCTTAGAAAAATTATGAATTACTGTGCTGGTAAACCTCTTATGTTATTTCATTTACAAACAGCTGAGCAAAACTCAACGTACTCAGACAGTTTTCTCTTATTCTGATCATCGCTAATCTGACACAGAGTAGTTTAGCGCAGCGCAATCTGACTTTTAATAATCCCTACAAATGAATGGCCCTGACTATCAATAACCTTTACCTTTCATGAATCACTTACCTCACAAAAATCTTTGTTACTCGAACTACTGCAATACAGCGAGCGCCAATACTGCCAGCTAAATAAAAGATTCTAACTACTGAAGCCACTAAGTACTGATAGACTTAGCAAATGAAAGATTTGTATAGAGAACAAACAATGTATCGTCCGCTCTCAAAACTCTGTCATCTCTCCCCCCACATGCACCACCGCTGGCGGCTCACCTCCAACTGCCCAACACTATGCGCTGTTCACATTCAACTGCCTAACACTACAATAGCGAATATTTCAACAATGAGTCCAACCAGCCACAGACTGCACACAGCACAGTCGGTGATTTTCATACAGAGCGCTACGTGGCGTTACCAACATAAAAACCTAAACAGCCTACTTACAGGCTTCTCCCCATTGCATTCACGTACGAAGCGCGTGAGTGATTGTTAAAACCTCTGTGCGCAGTATATGTTGTCTAATCTTATTCTCACGATGTCTACGGGAGCGATACTTAGCGAATTGTCGTATATTCCTGGAGTCACCAGTTAAAGTTGGCTCTTGAAACTCTGTAACTAACCTTTCATGGGATAACCTGCGTTTGCCAGTTCAGTTTTTTTTTAGTATCTCCGTGTCTCTCTAAGTTTAACAAGCTGTGACTATTCGTGCAGCCCTACTCTGTATATGTCCAATATTTTCTGTTAGTACTATTTGGTATGAGTCACACACACTTGAGCAGTTGTCTAGGACGGTCTGCACTAGTGTCTTGTAAGCAAGCTCTGTTGTAAACCAAACAGTATTTCCATAGTATTCCCGCAATGAGCCAAAGTCTGCCACCAGCTTTACCTACGACTGAGCTAATGTGGTCGGTCAGTTTATTCGTATGAGTTGACTGATTTTAGTCGTGGTTGATGTTGTAGTCAAAGGAGGATACGAAGTTTTTCGTTTCGTGAAGTGTACAATTGTATATCTTTGACGATTTAAATCAATTTGACAATCTTTGCACAAGTCTGAATCTTATCAACATCCGAGTGAGTATTTTTGCGCAGCTTCTTTCAGATACCTGCATCATCTGCGAAGAATCTGAGGTTACTATTAATATGAAGCGGCAACATGTACAGCTAGGGTCCCAAAATACATCCCTGAGGCACACCTGAAATTATTCATGATAACATACAACATCGTCTCTAACAAGAAATCCTTTATTCAGTCACAAATATAGGTTCATAACCCACACAATTGCCCTCTACAATAATAAGCCTAGGTATGTTACTGAGCTAAATGCTTTTCGGAAGTCAATAAATGAAGAGTACAAATGCCAAACCTGACATCTATCAGGAGAATAAAAAAGACAATTTGTCTCATTCCGTACACAATTTATGAGGGGCGTTCAATAAGTAATGCGACACATTTTTTCTCGGGTAGTTTCGTTTGAAAAAATGTAGAATTTATGTAGGATATCGTGGAATATTTTCGCTTCAACCTTTATAATTTCATAAAGTTCCGATAGGTAGAGGCATTACACGTGGCCTTCAAAGTGGCGTCCTTTTCCGACATGCGTTCCAAGCAGAGAGCTGACATTTAGTTTCTTTTGGCAGAAAACCAGAGCATTGTAGATATTCATAGGTGCTTGCAGAATGTCTACGGAGACGCAGCAGTGAACAAAAGGACAGCTAGTCGTTGGGGGAGGCGTCTGTCATCATCGCAACAAGCTCGCCCAAAATTGTCCGATCTCTCCCTTGCCGGTAGGCCGCACACAGCTGTGATCCTGCAATGTTGGAATGTGCAGACACTCTCATTGAGGTGATAGATTACAATCAAATACCTCGCTGCTGAACTATACGACTCTGTCGGTATAGCTGACGCACTCGACCATAAGTTGGGGTACGCAAAGCCTTCTGAGCTCTTCGTCATCTAAAGGAAGACCATAAAGAGCAATGAAGGACTATTTGTGAGGAGCCGCTTGCGTTTTACGGACCTGATAACGTCGAATATCGTCACAGGTGACGAAACGAAAAGGGATCAATGGAGTGGCACATCGCCACTTCTATTCTGGAGAAAAACTTCAAATTGCACCTTCAGCTGGTAAAGTCATGGCGACGGTCTTTTGAGACTTTGAAGGGTTTATTCTGTTTGGTGCCCTCCCTCGTAGTGCGACTATCAACTCTGAAGTGTATCATGCTACCTTTAGGAAAGTAAATAAACGACTTCAGCGTGTACGTCGGCACAAAAATGTCAACGAACTCCTTCTCAATGACGACACAAAGTCTCAAACAAGTCTGCGCACTCGAGACAATTAAACTTCTTTGGACTGTTGTTCCTCATCCATTCTACGGACTGGATTTTGCACCTTCCGCCTTCCACCTGTGTGGCCCAATGAATGATGCACTCTGCGGAAATCAGTAGGTGAATGAGGGGAGGTTATTTATTGAGTAAGTTGGTGGATGGTGGTTCAAACGCCTGCCATTACAGTGGTACCATGGGGGCCCTCCCAGCAACGTGGCACAAGTCCGTCTCATTGAACGGTGATTACGTTGGATAATAGCGTTTTGTAGCAAAAAAAGTGGGGAATAATGTGGTGTATTGGAATCCTTAATAAAACTACAACAGCGATCGTAGCCCACTGGTGCCAGCAAAAGCCCAATGGGCACTGCTGAACACATTTTTGACCCAGGAAACCACAAGGAGGTGAGATGAGTTAACACGGGCTGTGCAAGCTGCCCGGCGGTGTCACATGGGATGAATTCTCTGTTTCCACTGGAGGTGGCACTTCAATCTACTGCCTGACGTCTCCCTTCTTGAGGAAAATTTGCATTGAGCATTGCTAAGAGGAACACTCGCGACAGGAATGCGGCAACGAGTCAGGAAAGCATTGTGAAGCGCTCCAGACACCATAGTACATGTAGTTCCAAGAAAAATTCTTATGGGTACAGCTAAATCAACATTACAACTCCAACTGGCTTGCTGAGGTTCGGAAAAGTTCTAGGGGACTGATGACCTTAGAAGTTAAGTCCCATAGTGCTCAGAGCCATTTGAACCATTTTTCTGTCTTCCAAAGGCTACTACTACAGTGGATGACCGCTGTCTACGGATTATGCCTTAAGAGGAACCCTGACAGAAACGCCACGATGCTGAATAAAGCTTTTCGTGCAGCGACAGAATGTCGCGTTGCGATTGAAACTTTGTGCAGTAGGCTACATGATGCGCAACTTCACACCCAACGTCCATGGCGAGATCCATCTTTCCAACCACGACACCATGCAGCGCAGTGGAGATGAGCCCAACAACATGCTGAATAGATCGCTCAGGATTGGCATCACGTTCTCTTCACCGATGAATGTCTTATATGTCTTCACAGACAATCGTCGGACACGTGTTTGGAGGTAACCAGGTCAGGCTGAACGCCTTAGACACACTGGCCAGCGAGTGCAGCAAGGTGGAGGTTCCCTTCTTTTTTGGCGTGGAATGATGTGGGGCCGATGTACGCCGCTGGTGGACATGGTATGCGCCGTAATGGCTGTACGATACGTGAATGCCATCCTCCGACCGATAGTGCAACCATATCGGCAGCACATTGGCGAGTCATTCGTTTTTGTGGACGGCAATTAGCGCCCCCATGGACTTCCTTCAAGACTTCCTTCAAGATAACGATATCGCTCGACTAGAGTGGCCAGCATGTTCTCCAGACATGAAACTATCGAACATGCCTGGGATAGATTTAAAAGGGCTCTTTAAGGACGAGGTGACCCACTAACCACTCTGAGGGATCTACGCCGAATCGCCGTTGAGGAGTGGGACAATCTAGACCAACAGTACCTTGATGAACTTGTGGGTAGTATGCCACGACGAATACAGGCACGCATCAGTGCAAGAGGATGTGGTACTAGGAATTAGAGGTACCGCTATGTATGGCAATCTGGACCACCACATCTGAATGTTTCGCTGTATGGTCGTACAACATGCAATGTGTGGTTTTCATGAGCAATGAAAAGGGCGGAAATTATGTTTATGTCGATCTATATTCCAATTTTCTATACGGGTTCCGGAACTCTCGGAAGTGAAGTGATGTAAAACCTATTTCGATGTGTGTATTTAAATGCGTTTTTTGTCAGGATACATGTTTTCTTTTCGTTAAAACGTCGCTTTGATTTCACTGGCGACCGACTCTGCATGCACGTTTCATCAATAATTTGATCTGTGGATAGGTGCTGTTCATAAAAAACTCAAAAGGAAATGGGAGATTATTAATGCCAAACAACTAAGTACAACAAGACTGACAATGAGACCTATTAGTGATGCAATATTGTTTGGACAGCAAATAACATACATAAATTGCAATAGCAGTGCGGCAGGGAGCGAGGAGAAGGGCTATCCCCCCCCCTCCCCCCCACATCTCTCAAGAATACCGCCTATTTGCCATCTTCATTCTGGGGTTATTAAATTTCCTTGTGTAATTGAAAATAAACATTAATAACACTTTTGTTTTAATGCATGTCGATCCATGTTAGAAGCATTTTCACCAAGCAATTAGTTCTAAAGTCATAAACATGTCTAGATCGCTATAATTATTACAATGTGACTAGTTAAAACCACTTTATTCAGTCATCTTCAGGACATACAAACACCTGCCACAGTTTTCCACTCACGGCTTGTAACAAAGGCATCTTGTAATAATTTTTGTGACTTTAACAAATTAAAAAGTATTACGCATTATACGGAGATCGTGTCCCTCTCACTTTAACCATGTTTAATTTCATGTTGCGAACTCTATAAAGTTGACTGTTATTCACTAGCTTTCAGCGATCTGGTGCACAGTTATCATTAAAAGTGGCTGAAAGGACACGAGATAATTTGGCACCCAGCATGGAAGCCGCAAAAGCAATATCAGTTATCTATACATGTTGTCCACAATGTCTTTTTTTCAGAATTTTATGACAAAGGCCACTCATGATTTATGATCATCAGACCTGTACAATGCACACAGTCGTTGGGGGAGGGAGGAGGGTCATCAGTCTACTGACTGGTTTGATGCGGCTCACCACGAATTCCCCTTCTGTGCCAACCTCTTCATCTCAGAGTAGAACTTGCAAACCTACGTCCTCAATTATTTTCTGTATGCATTACAATCTCTGTCTTCCTCTACAATTTCCTCTAGTACCATGGGACTCATACCCTGATGTCTTAACAGATGTCCTATCATCCTGTCCCTTCTCCTTGTCAGTGTTTTGCACATATTCCTTTCTTCTCCGATTCTGTGCAGAATCTCCCTATTCCTTATCTTATCAGTCAACCTAATTTTCAACATTCACCTGTAGCACCACGTCTCATTTGCTTCGATTCTCTTCTGTTCCGGTTTTCCCACAGTCCATGTTTCACTACCATACAATGCTGTGCTCTAGAGGTACATTCTCAGAAATTTCTTCCTCAAATTAAGGCCTATGTTCGATATTAATAGACTTCTCTTGGCCAGAAATGCTCTTTTTGCCAGGGCTAGTCTGCTTTTGATGTCGTTCTTGCTCCGTCCGTCATAGGTCATTTTGCTACACAGTTGCAGCATTCCTTAACTTCATGCACTTCGTGACCATCAGTCCTGATGCTAAGTTTCTCGTTTTTCTCATTTCTGCTGCTTCTCATTACTTTCGTCTTTCTTCGATTTACTTTCAGTCCATATTCTGTACTCATTACACTGTTCATTCCATTCAGCATATCATGAAATTCTGTGCCGGCCAGGGTGGCCGAGCGGTTCTAGGCGCTACATTCTAGAACCGCGTGACCGCTACGGCCGCAGGTTCGAATCCTGCCTCGGGCATGGATGTGTGTGATGTTCTTAGGTTAGTTAGGTTTAAGTAGTTCTTAGTTCTAGGCGGTTCTAGGCGACCGATGACCTCAGATGTTAAGTCCCATAGTCCCATAGTGCTCAGAGCCATTTGAACCATTTGACCATACTGGTCGAGGGAAAAATAAACGGTGAAGCACCGATAAGGGAAGGAGGAAACTAAAGAAAAAATGTTTCAAATGGCTCTGAGCACTATGGGACTTCAAAACGTTCAGATAATGGGACCTTTCCCCAGGTCACCACAACACTCACCATCAGTGGTCATCTTTGTTTGCTGGTGACGACACCACTCTAAAACGCAGCAGTTTGCGTTGTGCTGTTAACGGCATGCTCTGAATGGGACGGCAATTTCCTAGTTCGGCTGCTGCTGGACACCGACCAGTTATGTGGAATGACACAAGATCTTCCAGGGACCCCATTACCTGTTATGGGACGGCAGGCACAGATGTGAAGGGATTACGAGGTGCTTAGTGCACAACACGGTGGTCCCAGGTTGTGGTGCTCTGACGCGGTCAGCTGGAATCTTGGTATGAATTATGCCTGTCCTCAGGTTCTCCTGCAGTCAAACAGTGGGGTACTGTAACATTAGAATGCCGACAAATCTCGATATTGCACGATCTGACCAGCCGACCAAATAGAGACTGACAATGAAGTCCCATTCAGACTGCATCAGGTGCTAGTAATACTGTCTCACACATGTGCCATCTGCGTGTGTTTCACAGTGATTACTCAACATCAGACGATGAAGATCACAGTGGACGACCATCAACCTCACCAGTTTCCAAGGGAATTGTTCGTAAAGAGTGGGTGCCTCCTGGACAAACAGTTAACCAATATTACTACGAAGAAATTTTCGTAAAAGAGTTCTTCGTGTCCGTGCCAACGTTGCTGATAATTGGATTCTACATCATGATAATGCGCCATCCATACTGCTCTGTCAGTACAGCAATTTTTAACCTCAAAACAAATTTCAGTACTACCATAGGCACCTTACTCACCAGATATTGCTCCGTGCGACTTGTTTTCTATTTCCAAGAGTCAAAACGGTGGTCAAGGTACACCATTTTCAAACAACACAAGATGTCCGAAAAGCTGTGACGAGAGTGTTGGAGGATATTACAGAAGATGAGTTGCAGAAATGTTACTATCAATGGCGGAAGCGCTGGAAAAAGTGTGTGCAATCAGAAGGGAACTACTTAGAAGGAGACGACAGTAAACTTGACTAAAACGGTAAGCAACATTTTTTTCACATCTGTTCATTACTTTATTGTCGCATCTCGTACACAAGGTTAGCAACAGATGGATCCACTCCTAAATTTTGTGATTTCAGCACTTCCATTTCATCACATTTACCTGAGAAATTATTATGTAAAGTTACCTCATCTTCAGGTTCCTGAGGGTAGTACAACACAGTTCAGAGTTGACAATTGCGGCATGCTGGAGGACATGAAACAGAATAATCTCTTCAGAGTCCCAGAAGGCTGTTGCCATGACTTTACCAGCTGATGGTGCGGCTTTGAACTTTTTTTTCGGAGGAGAGATGGTGTGGTGCCACTCCGTGAATGGCCGTTTTTTCCGGTTCGTAGTTATGGACCAATGTTTCACGGTCTGTGACTATGTTCTACAAAAAAAATTCTCGTAATGCGCAAGCAGCTCCACGCAGATGATCCTTCGTTGCTCTTTATGACCTTTTGTTAGGCGGCGAGGTACCCGGCGGATACACACCTTCGAGGACCCCAACTGGTGGACGAATGTGTCAGCATTATTAGTAGAGACATCCAGTAGTGCAGCGAGGTGTTGATTATGATCCCTCGAATGAGTGTGTCCGCACGTTCCATAATTGCAGGTGTCACAGCTGTTTGCTGCCGACCGGCACGAGGGAGATCGGGCAGGTTTTGCGCAACCTTGTTGCAGTGATGACAAACTTATCGCCCAACTACTTACCGTGCTTTTGTTCACTGACAGATCTCCATAAACATACTGCAAGCGCCTATGAATATCTGTGATGCTCTGGTTTCCGGCAGAAAAACCTTATTGAGAGATCTCTGCTTGGAACCCACCTCCGTTACAGAAGGAGTCGCCACCTATCGATACTTTATGAAAGTATACGGGCTGAATCGGAAATATTCCACGATGTCTCAAAACAAATTCCGCATTTGTTCAACCGAAAGTGGCCGAGAAAAAGTGTGTTGCGTTGCTTATTCAACACCCCTCACGGAACACTTTGCAGCTACTCTTATTACTGCCCTACTTCCTCTGCATCTTGGACTCTCGACATTGCCAGCTGTGTGTCGAAAACGATTAAAAGTAAAACAATTTACAGCTACTGATTCCGCACAATGGGCAGAATGCCCAAGTAGATGACACCGAGTACAAAGCACAAACCATTCATCCCTAGCAGTGCCCCTAAACTGCGATAGAACCACTATTTCCTCCGCTTTCACAAAGGTAATCCTCGTATAATCACTGCACCTAAACTTCAACCCCTGACAGTCACCACACAAGGACGGAATCGTCTCACTTACCTTAGACGAAGACGCTGCTGGCTGCGGCTCCAACGTCTGCAGATTGCAGCGACGTCGGCCGACCTGACGCCACTCTGGAGGATGATAACCCAAAAAGTGCAAAGTTGCGCAGAGCACACAAATACCCAAGAAACGAAATAGGAAGACTCCGCTGAATTACAGACGCATATGAGTAAGGTCGATTTGCAGTGGAATTTTGGAACATATACTTGTGCTCGAACATTACGAGTCACCTCAAAGAAAATGATTTATTGACAAATAGCAAACACGGAGTCAGAAAATAAACACAGCTCGCTCTTTATTCGCAAGAAGTAAAGAGTGCTATTGACAACATCAAATTGATTCCATATTTTATTTCCATAAGGCTTTTGACACCTCTCCTCACAAGCGACTTAAAATAAAAGTGCGTGTCTATGGAATATCGTCTCGGTTCTGTGAAAGGATTCCTCATTTCAGGTCTGAAAGGTCGCAGGTTCCAATAATAGAAGCAAAGTCATAGAGTAAAACAGAAGTAACATCTGGCGATCCTCAAGTCAGTCTTACAAGCCCTATGCTGTTCCTGACCTTCAGGAACGATTTAGGAGACTATGTGAGCAGCCCTCTTAGATTGTTTGTAGAAGATGCTGTCATTTACCGTCTTGTAAAGTCATCAGGTGATCAAAATAAATTGCAAAATGATTTAGACAAGATATGTGTATGATCTTCCCCCCATGAACCATGGACCTTGCCGTTGGTGGGGAGGCTTGCGTGCCTCAACGATACAGATAGCCGTACCGTAGGTGCAACCACAACGGAGGGGTATCTGTTGAGAGACCAGACAAACGTGTGGTTCCTGAAGAGGGGCAGCAGCCTTTTCAGTAGTTGCAGGGGCGACAGTTTGGATGATTGACTGATCTGGCCTTGTAACAATAACCAAAACGGCCTTGCTGTGCTGGTACTGCGAACGGCTGAAAGCAAGGGCAAACTACGGCCGTAATCCTTCCCGAGGGCATGCATCTTTACTGTATGATTAAAAGATAATGGCGTCCTCTTGGGTAAAATATTCCGGAGGTAAAATAGTTCCCCATTCTGATCTCCGGGCGGGGACTACCTAAGAGGATGTCGTTATCAGGAGAAAGAAAACTGGCGTTCTACGGATCGGAGCGTGGAATGTCAGATCCCTTAATCGGACAGGTAGGTTAGAAAATTTAAAAAGGGAAATGGATAGGTTAAAGTTAGATATAGTGGGAATTAGTGAAGTTCGGTGGCAGGAGGAACAAGACTTCTGGTCAGGTGACTACAGGGTTATAAACACAAAATCAAATAGGGTTAATGCAGGCGTAGGTTTAATAATGAATAGGAAAATAGGAATGCGGGTAAGCTACTACAAACAGCATAGTGAACGCATTATTGTGGCCAAGATAGATACGAAGCCCACACCTACTACAGTAGTACAAGTTTATATGCCAACTAGCTCTGCAGATGACGAAGAAATTGAAGAACTGTATGATCAAATAAAAGAAATTATTCAGATAGTGAAGGGTGACGAAAATTTAATAGTCATGGGTGACTGGCATTCGGTAGTAGGAAAAGGGAGAGAAGGAAACGTAGTAGGTGAATATGGACTGGGGTAAAGAAATGAAGCCGGCCGCGGTGGTCTCGCGGTTCTAGGCGCGCAGTCTGGAGCCGTGCTACTGCTACGGTCGTAGGTTCGAATCCTGCCTCGGGTATGGATGTGTGTGATGTCCTTAGGTTAGTTAGGTTTAAGTACTTCTAAGTTCTAGGGGACTAATGACCACAGCAGTTGAGTCCCATAGTGCTCAGAGCCATTTGAACCGTTTTTTGAACCAAAGAAATGAAAGAGGAAGCCGCCTGGTAGAATTTTGCACAGAGCACAACTTAATCATAGCTAACACTTGGTTCAAGAACCATAAAAGAAGGCTGTATACATGGAAGAAGCCTGGAGATACTGACAGGTTTCATATAGATTATATAATGGTAAGACAGAGATTTAGGAACCAGGTTTTAAATTGTAAGACATTTCCATTGGTAGAAGTGGACTCTGACCACAATCTATTGGTTATGACCTGTAAATTAAAACTAAAGAAACTGCAAAAAGGTGGGAATTTAAGGAGATGGGACCTTTATAAACTAAAAGAGCCAGAGGTTGCACAGAGTTTTAGGGAGAGCATAAAGGAGCAATTGACAGGAATGGGGGAAAGAAATACGGTAGAAGAAGAATGGGTAGCTTTGAGGGATGAAGTAGTGAAGGCAGCAGAGGATCAAGTAGGTAAAAAGACGAAGGCTAGTAGAAATCCTTGGGTAAGAGAAGAAATATTGAATTTAATTGATTAAAGGAGAAAATATAAAAACGAAGTAAATGAAGCAGGCAAAAAGGAATACAGACGTCTCAAAAATGAGATCGACAGGAAGTGCAAAATGGCTAAGCAGGGATGGCTAGAGGACAAATGTAAGGATTTAGAGGCTTATCTCACGAGGGGTAAGATAGATACTGCCTACAGGAAAATTAAAGAGACCTTTGGAGATAAGAGAACCACTTGTATGAAAATCAAGAGCTCAGAAGGAAACCCAGTTCTAAGCAAAGAAGGGAAAGCAGAAAGGTGGAAGGAGTATATAGAGGGTCTATACAAGGGCGATGTACTTCAGGACGATATAATGGAAATGGAAGAGGATGTAGATGAAGATGAAATGGGAGATACGATACTGCGTGAAGAGTTTGACAGAGCACTGAAAGACCTGAGTCGAAACAAGGCCCCCGGAGTAGACAACATTCCATTTGAACTACTGACGGCCTTGGGAGAGCGAGCCCTGACAAAACTCTACCATCTGGTGAGCAAGATGTATGAGACAGGCGAAATATCCTCAGACTTCAAGAAAAATATAATAATTCCAATCCCAAAGAAAGCAGGTGTTGACAGATGTGAAAATTACCGAACTATCAGTTTAATAAGTCACAGCTGCAAAATACTAACGCGAATTCTTTACAGACGAATGGAAAAACTAGTAGAAGCCGACCTCGGGGAAGATCAGTTTGGATTCCGTAGAAATGTTGGAACACGTGAGGCAATACTGTCCCTACGACTTATCTTAGAAGCTAGATTAAGGAAGGAACCAAGCTTCTAGCATTTGTAGACTTAGAGAAAGATTTTCATAATGTTGACTGGAATAGTCTCTTTCAAATTCTAAAGGTGGCAGCGGTAAAATACAGGGAGCGAAAGGCTATTTGCAATTTGTACAGAAACCAGATGGCAGATATAAGAGTCGAGGGACATGAAAGGGAAGCAGTGGTTGGGAAGGGAGTGAGGCAGGGTTGTAGCCACTCCCCGATGTTATTCAATCTGTATATTGAGCAAGCAATAAAGGAAACAAAAGAAAAATTCGGAGTAGGTATTAAAATCCATGGAGAAGAAATCAAAACTTTGAGGTTCGCAGATGACTTTGTAATTCTGTCAGAGACAGCAAAGGACTTGGAAGAGCAGTTGAACGGAATGGACAGTGTCTTGAAAGGAGGATATAAGATGAACATCAACAAAAGCAAAACGAGGATATGGAATGTAGTCGGATTAAGTCGGGTGATGCTGAGGGAATTAGATTAGGAAATGAGACACTTAAAGTAGTAAAGGAGTTTTGCTATTTGGGGAGCAAAATAACTGATGATGGTCGAAGCAGAGAGGATATAAAATGTAGACTGGCAATGGCAAGGAAAGCGTTTCTGAAGAAGAGAAATTTGTTGACATCGAGTATAGATTTAAGTGTCAGGAAGTCATTTATGAAAGTATTTGTATGGAGTGTAGCCATGTATGGAAGTGAAACATGGACGATAAATAGTTTGGACAAGAAGAGAATAGAAGCTTTCGAAATGTGGTGCTACAGAAGAATGCTGAAGATTAGATGGGTAGATCACATAACTAATGAGGAAGTATTGAATAGGATTGGGGAGAAGTGAAGTTTGTGGCACAACTTGACCAGAAGAAGGGATCGGTTGGTAGAACATGTTCTGAGGCATCAAGGGATCACCAATTTAGTATTAGAGGGCAGCGTGGAGGGTAAAAATCGTAGAGGGAGAGCAAGAGATGACTACACTAAGCAGATTCAGAAGGATGTAGGCTGCAGTAGGTACTGGGAGATGAAGAAGCTTGCACAAGATAGGGTAGCATGGAGAGCTGCATCAAACCAGTCTCAGGACTGAAGACCACAACAACAACAACAACATGTGTATGATGCAAAAAGTGGCAGTTGACCCTAAATAATGAAAAATGTGAAGTCATCCACATGAATGCTAAAAGGAATTCCATAAATTTCGGTTGTGCCATGAATCACACAAATCTGAAGGCTGGAAATTCAACTAAATACTATGGAATTACCATTACGAATAATTTAAATTGGAACGACCACATAGGTAATATTATGGGGGAAAGCAAACCAAATGCGATTTATTCGCAGAATACTGAGGAAATGCATTAGATTTGCTAAACAGAATGCTTACACTACGCTTGACTGACTCTTCTGAAGTACCTCTGTGAAGTGTGGGAACCATATCAGATAGGATTGACGGAGGCGATCGAAAAACTTCAAAGAAGGGTAGCTGGTTTTGTGTTATCGTGAAATAGAGGAGAAAAAGCCACGGATATGATACCCGAATTGGGGCGGCAATCACTAAAACAAAGATATTTTTCGCTGCGGCAGGATGTTATCATGAAATTTCAATCACCAGCGTTCTTCTCAGAGTGTGAATATATTTTGTTTATCCCCAACTACATAAGAAGATATGATCACCATAATAAAATAAGAGAAATCAGAGCTCGCAGTTCGTTTTTCCCGTGCGGTGTTCGAGAGTTGCGCGTTAGAGAAGTAACTTGCAGGTGGCTCGATGAACCCTCTGCCAGGCACTTAATTGTGAATTGCAGACTAATCATGTACATGTAGATGAGTGAAACGTGAAACGCTGTCGACTGGTTAGCGCCTCTACACCATAAGCAAAATACCCCCAGAATCCATGTTTACACAGAGGAGGGAGAGAGGAAGACTTCAAATCGTCTGGTCCACAAATATCTGAAGGGAGAAGGAGCTAAAACGTGATGAGTAAGATGCCTACCAACAGGATAAATGGAGCCACATTATTAGGAACACCAATCCCGAGTAACAGGAAAAGACGAGGACAAAGAAAGAAATTAGCTAAAGTAAACTATGGTCGGAAGTAGCGTGCTTATTGATGCTCTGTGCAAATGTGAGCACTTGTTAGTGAATTATTCATGTTTTGCATTTGCAGCTCTGGTACGTTTTACGTTAAAATTGGATATAGGTTACGCCCTTTATGCAAGAAACTGATTTTTCTTGTTACCCATAAATGTCTCTGCACCTGTGCGCCATCATTACTAGGTTTTGTTTACTGAAAAAAAAGAGGACACACAACAACACCGTGCACACAGCGTTTTGCGAAGTGAAGAGGCTTTTGCACAACCGAAATTATTCAAAGATCATTGAGTATGTGTTTACAGTGGCCTAAGAACCCAAAAGAAGGATCAATCACAACAAAACATGACAAGCTATCAGTGCAGGACACCATACAAGTGGTCCTGAAAACTATATAAAGAAAATAAAGATTTTTCAATAAACAAAACCCACTGATGATGGCACAGAGTTGCCGAAACAGGTCAGTTTCACCGGAAACTATATCCAATAACTTGTTAGTGAAATTCTTGTGATGCATCTCTTAGTTGTATATAGATAGTTTTAATGTAGTGAGAGTTTGTGAAATTGGTTCGTAGAAGGTGTTTAGTGGTCTGGAGAAAGGTTCGTCAGAGGGATGCAGGTAGTTCCATGATCGCATTTGCAGTTCGGCTCTAGCTGCAGCCGCCTGCTTTGCACCCAGCAACCCGCGGTACCGTTGCGGGTCACAGAACGAGACAGCTGCAGGCTCCAGGTGCGCCAATGTTGGCGGACTTCCCTTCAGCGGGTCCAGACATTTCTCCAGCTGCCGTGCTAATGAGCTGTCACACAGGTAAAACTCACCACCAGCTCCTCAGTCGTCTTGTCTCATTCTTCTGTTCCTTGGTTCCCAGACTGATGTACGATAAGGTCCTGTTTTGAGGCCGAAGATATTTCTAATTTACGTTAAAAACAGTTTATGCGTAATTTATGGAGTGGTATGTATAGATTGGTGGTATCACGTATTCGTTAAATGAAGGTACACGTTACCAAGCTCATGATACGTTACAGGTAGCTACATACGAAATGAGAATTAATTAAAAAGACAGAAAAGAAACGAACACACGCGAGACGGACTCGCGCGCTGTAGGTTCCGTACAAACTTGATCTATAGTCTATTACTTTATAAAGACAAGTCGTTAAAATCTCAAAAAGTTCTTGAGCAATTAACTTTGGATTTTTACAGGGCACTCTAATAAACGTTCGGACAGACATAAGCTACATATATTTTAAATACACAGCAACCTACCCACCCACCCACTCAGCCACACACACACACACACACACACACACACACACACACACATATGAAACGTTGTTAGCAAAAATCTCGAAAAGTTATTGACTGATTTACTTCAAATTTTTATATAATACTCTAAGAAACACTTTCCCAAAGAAACTGATATACGTAAACAGGTAGAACACGGCGCTGCGGTCGGCACTGCCTATATAAGACAAGTGACTGGTGCAGTTGTTAGAGTGGTTACTGCTGCTACAATGGCAGGTTATCACGATTTAAGTGAGTTTGAATGTGGCGTTATAGCGGGAGAACTAACGATGGGACACAGCACCTCAGAGATAGCGATGAAGTGGGTATTTCCCCGTACGATCGTTTCACCAGTGCACCGTGAATATCAGGAATCCGGCAAAACATCAAATCACCGACATGCTGCGGCCGGAAAAAGGTGCTGCAAGAACGGGACCAACGACGACTGAAGAGAAACGTTCAACGTGATAGAAGTACAAACCCATCGAAAATTGCTGCAGGTTTCAATGCTGGGCCATCAACGAGTGTCAGCGTGCGAACCATTCAACGAAACATCAGCGATATGGGCTTTCTAAGCCGTAGGCCTACTCGTGTTCCCTTGCTGACTGCACGACACGACACGACACAGGCCTTTCCTGGGCCCGTCAAGACTGGAAACATGTTGCCTGGTCCGATGAGTCTCGTTTCAAATTGTATGTACGGGCACGTGTGTGGAGACAACCTCATGAATCCACGGACTCTGCATGTCAGCAGGGGACTGTTCAAGCTGGTGGAAGCTATGCAGTGGTGTGGTGCTTGTGCAGTTGGAGTGATAGAGGACCCGTGATACGTCTAGATACGACTCTGACAGGTGACGCGTACGTAAGCATCCTGTCTGATCACCTGTATCCATCCATATCCATTGTGTATTCCGACGGACTTGGGCAATTCCAGCAGGACAATGCGACACTCCACACGTTCAGGATCGTTACAGAGTGGCTCTAGGAAGAGTCTTCTGAGTTAAGCACTTCCGGTGACCACCAAACTCCACAGACAGAAAATTATTGAGCATATCTGGGATGCCTTGCAACGTACTGTTCAGAAGAAATCCCCACCCCCTCGTACTCTTACGAATTTATGGACAGCCCTGCAGGATTCATGGTGTCAGTTCCCTCCAGCACTACTTCAGACATTAGTCGTGTCCATGAAATGTCGTGTTGCGGCATTTCTCAGGGTTCACGGAGGCCCTACACGATATTAGGCAGGTCTACCAATTTCTTTCGCTCTTCAGTGTATAATAAGGTAAGTGGTTAGCAAACATTTTGAAAGTTTTTGACTAACGGAAAAACATCGCTCTGGCTGTAGAAAGTTTTTCATTAAAACCACGACCGGTTTCTCGCCAATTTAGGCACATCCGCGTGTGATTTATACGGGGATGAGAAGGAAGCATTTTACAATTTTTCGCTGGTTTAGTAAATACTACTATACAGAGTGGAAAAGTCCTGTACATTAGGTACTTACCTTAAATGTATGTACAACATTATTTTACGAGGTCATGATGCCTCTCCTCATCCTTCACGTCAGAAGCGTTCGTCAAATTGCTTTAAATCTGTGTTCCTAAATCAAAATAAAGCGAATATTTGGCGCGGAGAGAATAAAGTAAGCCCTACAAACCGTGAGAAAATGTTTAATAGCACCAATAAAACTTGCCATATTATCAGCTGGAGATGACGAGAGCACAGTCATAGGGAACACTGAACTAATTAGAGCCCTATTGCAAGTAGACATAAGGAAAACTGCATTGACCATGGTATCCGAAAACCCAGCGAGGTGGCACTAGAGAAGGTGCGGCTAGAGCATGGAAAGGCGAAAAGTGATAGATGGGAAGGTTCAGTGCATAAAATTAAATTACAAATTAAATCAGCAAATGATGTAAAACATTATTCTCTCTCGTTTTCTTTTCTTTTTGCCTGTTTGACAAAAGCTTCTAGGTGGTTTTAATTTATCCTTGGCGTGAAGGAAGGATAGAGAAAAATAATGTTGAAGAAAAAGTTCACGTAATTACCTAATGCACAGGGCTTTTCTACTCCATATCGCAATATTTACCATCGCAATCAAAAAATTGTAAACTACTACCTTTCTAATCCCTTCTTAGATCACCTGAGGATGCGTCTAAATTGGCATGAAAGAGGTAGTAGTTTAAATAGAAAGCTTTCTACATGCACAGCGGGGGTTTTTTGCTTTCTTATAAATATAAGCTCAGGCATGTGTAAAAATAATACCATCAAAATATTAATCGATTTTTGATTCCATCATAATGTTAGTTGTGACTGAATATGTCAGCTTGCGATCCTCGTTCTCGTTATTTGCGAGGAGTTTTAATTTTCTACTTTAAAATGGAGAAATCTGCGGTTGATGCTCATAAAATGCTGAGTAAGACCACGGTGAGGCAACTATTAGTGAAAGAATGTACTGAAAATGGTTTCAACGCTTCAAGAACGGTGATTATGGTGTCAAAGACTAGCATGACGTTGGAAGAGAGAAGGTTTTCGAAGCTAGTGAAACTGATAAAAACAATCACAACTGATGCGTTTGATCCGCAACCTGAAAGACAAACGGCCACGATACAGCGATACACATGACAAGGTGATTTTGCAGCATGACAATGACCGACCCCAAGTTAAAACATACTAGGAAACATTGAAATGGGAAGTCATTTCCCAACCCCGTCCTCCCCTCGCCGTACTTATTCTCCGAACATTGCTCCCTCTGATTACCACCTTTTGCGATCATGGCACAGGACCTGGCTGACGAGCACGGCTGGTCAAACGAAAAAGTGCCAAATTGGCTTCATTCATGGATCTCCTCAAAAGATGGCCAGTTCTTCCGACGCGGGATTCGTATACTGCCGGGCGGGGTAGTCGCGTGGTGTGAGGCGCATTGCCACGGTTTGCGCAGCTACCCCGTCGGAGGTTGGAGTCCTCCCTCGGCCCTTGGACGTGCGTGTTGTCCTTAGCGTAAGATAGTGTACGTTAGATTAAGTAGTGTGTAAGCCTAGAGACCGATGAGCTCAGCAGTTTGGTTCCATAGGAATTTACTACAAATTGCCAAATTCGAACAATGTCGGAAAGTGGTGGCTGGCGATGACCACGACTATGAATCGTCAAGATTTTGTAGGATTTTCACAATAAAGCAAAGAACTTCGACAAGAAACGACGTAAGCAAGGTTGTAGACCTAATAATTGTGGTCGTTCGTTGACCAGAATTGAAAATCCATATAACCTTCTTGTGTGACATGATGTTAATTTCTTAAAAAACAAACAAAAAATTTGAGTAATGTTTGTTCAGTACAAAAACAATATAAACAGTGAAATTCACTGGAATGTCTTCTACACCACCTTCACATTACGCAAGAACAACACAGAGCCATCTTGAGAAATATGCACGCCGGTAGGTATCAATGCTACATTTGTCGATATCACCAAGACTCCTCCCACGACTGAAACAGTTTCTCGGCCTCTGCTGAGGCAGTGAATCTAAACGACATTCGAAGTTACTCACAAATTTCTCGTTATATATGCAAGAAAACTGTTCTTTCAGTACATTGATTCTACTACTTTATTTTTCATATCTGCAAATTTATTTCTCAATGTAGTCATCCTACCGACTAACATATTTCTGCCAACGAGAGAGACCGAGCGAGGTGGCGCAGTGGCTAGTGCACTGGACTCGCATCGGGAGGACGACGGTTCAATCCCGCGACCGGCCATCCTGATTTAGGTTTTCCGTAATTTCCCTAAATCCCTCCAGGAAAATGCCAGGATTGTTCCTTTGAAAGGGCACGGCCGACTCCCTTCCCTAATCCGATGAGACCGATGACCTCGCTGTTTGGTCTCTTCCCACAAACATCCCAACCCCAACCAAATAGCAACGAGAGACCAATTTGTTGATATCGGCACTGTAGACTGATTGACTTGGTTGACGGAGCCACAGTCCCACCTCCACTTGCACCGTTTCATCACTATCAAAGTAAAGTACACGGAGGTATTCTTCAAGTTATGAAAACAGATGAGAATCTGAAGGGGCGTGGTCGGGACTGTATGGAGGATGATGTATCGCTATCAAAGGGAAGTCCTCGAAGGTATTCTTCAAATTCTGAAATTAGATGAGAATCGGAGGGGGCGAGGTCAGGCCTCTATGGAGGATGATGGATCGCTGTCAAAGAGATGCATTGCCATGCTGAAGGAGACGGTGCTACATGTATGAATGAACCCTTCGAATTCAGAACTGCATTACGGCTCGCTGTTTCTGAAGCATTGAGATATTTACGTTGCACACCGCCATTTCACGTGCTACTGTTCGGAGCCCTCTAGCGCAGAGGGTGGTAAATATGCAGACATGAAGAATAAAGATGTAGAATGTTAATAGGTTTAGTTTTGTTTCAAAAGCTTAATATTGTGCGGATGGCGAAACAAAGACTACGCTTTGTTGGCTGAACACTTAGAAGATGCGACAAACCCATTAAAGAGACAGCCTATGTTACGCTGGTCCGTCTTCTGCTGGAATATTGCTGCGCGGTGTGGTATCCTTACGAGATAGGATTGACGGATGCCATCGGAAAAGTGGAAAGAAGGGCAGCTCTTTTCCTGTTATCGCGCAATAGGAGTGAGAGTGCACTGATACTACACGCGAGTTGGGGTGGCAGTCACTGAAACAAAGGCGGTTTCCTTTGCGGCGAGAACTATTTACGAAATTTCAGTCTCCAACTTTCTGTTCCGAATGCGAAAATATTTTGTTGGCACCCACCTACGTAGGGAGAAATGATCATTATAATAAAATTACAGAAATCGGATTTCTAACGGAAAGATTTAGGTGTTCCTTTTCCCACGCGCCATTCGAGAGTGGAATTGTAGAGAACCCTCTACCAGGCACTTATGTCTGAATTGCAGAGCAACCATGTAGATGTAGATGTAGAAGAGTCTGCCCATCAGAAATTCAGAAGCATTACTTTTTCTCCCGCCCTCGTAGAAATGGGCGTCAAGGAAAGAGTAGTAGTGGGAATGAAATGCATATATTTTCTCAGGAAGACGCTTAGCTCAAAATCAGTATCTGCGAACACTAAGATGAGATTACATAACACAGTGATAAACCCCGCAGTGATCTATGCTTCAGAAACGTGGTGCGTAAGTAAACAAGAGAAGGAAAAAGTATTAATATTTGGAAGAAGAGTAATGTAGGAGATATAAGGACCAATCTTAAATAAAGGAGGATGGAGGACGAGAAATAACGAGGAAACCTACCTCTTGTTGCAACAAGCAACAATCCTACAGAAGCTCAAGAGCAATAGAATTCAGTTGGCGGGCTATGTAGCGCGAAGACTGAAAAAAGCCAGAATGGATGGACGACCTGGCGAAGGACATGGCAATCCTGACTATTAAAGACACCAGGAGAAACCGAGCACAAAGCAAAAAGGAATGGAGATAGTTTGTGGAAGCAGAAGAGACTGTGATCGCAAGATATGTATAGATATATATTGTACATAAACGCTATTTTACATAGTTTTGCGGTGAGTAACACAGATCATTTCTACCTTGGAACAGGTGATATTTGCAAATAAACTGAGTTTCTTTAGTGTATTAATGACCTTCCATGCATTGATAATGAAAGTTTTTGTTAGTTGCATAATAGCTTATGTTTGATAACCCTATCAACTTGTAACTGGCTTTTAATAGAATTACTTATCCTTAATTTGATTTCACTTACTGTTATTGAAGTATAGTAAAGTAATAATATAGAACATAGACTGTTAAATACAGTACTGAGAAGATTTTCTCGATTGCAACACTAAAATTTGATTAGAACATTTGCTTCTCGATGCGTGACTATGTTGTACCTCAGAATATTTTTTCACATTTGAAAAAAACTTTACTTTTCCAGAGTATTTACTGTAATAGCAAAAAGATACTGCAGCACACAAAAAGTTGATGCTATTATTTCAAAGCGATATAAGAAAATGTATGAAATTTCTATTATAGGGCTCCCAACAGGTGAAAGCCTGAAACGTGTTCCAATGTACAACAATCCCCGTATATGAAAACGATTCCATTCTGGGTGAGGAGTATGAAACTGAAACTGAATTTTGTCTAGATAAAGTACGAGAATTAGCAATGTTTTAATTAATGAACAATAATAGAAAACAAGTTAATTTAAGTAAAACTAGTTGTCAGAATAAAAAAGGTACTTTACTTCGTTTGAAGTAAAAAATGGTTCAAATGGCTCTGAGCATTATGGGACTTAACATCGGAGGTCATAAGTCCCATAGAACTTAGAACTACTTCAACCTAACTAACCTAAGGACATCACACACATCGATGCTTGATGCAGGAATCGAACCTACGACCGTAGCAGCAGCGAGGTTCCTGATTAAGGTGCCTAGAACCGCTCGGCCATAGCGGCCGGCTTCGTTTGAAGTATCTCAACTGTTTCAAAAAGTGTGGGGCTAGCACTCCACCAGTCCTTTGAAAAACTATTTTGCTTTGGCGGTTAGCCGGCGGGTGTGGCCGAGCGGTTCTAGGCGCTTCAGTCTGGAACCGCGCGACCGCTACGGTCACTGGTTCGAATTCTGCCTCGGGCATGGATGTGTTAGATGTCCTTAGGTTAGCTAGGTTTAAGTAATTCTAAGTTCTAGGGGACTGATGACCTCAGATGTTAAGTCCCATAGTGCTCAGATCCATATGAACCATTTTTTTTTTTGCGGTTGAAAGGTGGTTGTTATCCTGTAATACATTTTAGTAAAGTTGAGTGTAATTTCTAAAAGATAAACCAAGAGAAACCAAATTCGAACACAAGAAGAAAGTTGATAAAACAATTGAAAAGATCAATATGGAAAGGTTCAGATAATTTATAATAATTTTTATGTAGTGGCGTAAAGTGTCTCTTACACTGGGCAGCCAGAGCATTATGACCGCCAACCTACTATCGAGAGCAGCGTTACACGGCGAGGAATGACTGCTAGTCAGACACATGCACGGTGTATGCAGTATTAGTGGGCGTCCTGGAGGACGACGGTTCAATCCCGTCTCCGGCCATCCTGATTTAGGTTTTCCGTGATTTCCATAAATCGCTTCAGGCAGATGCCGGGACGGTTCCTTTGAAAGGGCACGGCCGATTTCCTTCCCCATCCTTCCCTCACCCGAGCTTGCGCTTCGTCTCTACTGACCTAGTTGTGGACGTTGCAGCATTAGAAAATTGTAGCGAAATGCAGGAAGATCTGAGCGGATAGGCACTTGGTGTAGGGAGTGACAACTGACCCTTAACAATGACAAATGTAATGTATTGCGAATACATAGAAAGGAGGATCCTTTATTGTATGATTATATGATAGCGGAACACACACTGGTAGCAGTTACATCTGTAAAATGTCTGGGAGTATGCACGCGGAACGATTTGAAATGGAATGATCATATAAAATTAATTGTTGGTAAGGCGGGTACCAGGTTGAGATTCATTGCGAGAGTCCTTAGAAAATGTAGTCCATCAACAAAGGAGGTGGCTTACAAAATACTCGTTCGACCTATACTTGAGTATTGCTCTTCAGTGTGGGATCCGTACCAGATCGGGTTGACGGAGGAGATGGAGAAGATCCAAAGAAGAGCGTCACAGGGTTATTTGGTAACCGTGATAGCGTTACGGAGATGTTTAGCAAACCTAAGTGGCAGACTCTGCAAGAGAGGCGCTCTGCATCGCGGTGTAGCTTGCTCGCCAGGTTTCGAGAGGGTGCGTTTCTGGATGAGGTATCGAATATATTGCTTCCCCCTACTTATACCTCCCGTGGAGATCACGAATATAAAATTAGAGAGATTCGAGCTCGCACGGAGGCTTTCAGACAGTCGTTCTTCCCGCGAATCATACGCGACTGGAACAGAAAAGGGAGGTAATGACAGTGGCACGTAATGTGCCCTCCGCCACACACCGTTGGGTGGCTTGTGGAGTATGGATGTAGATGTAGACGGGACATTAAACACTAATCTCCTCCTCCTCCTCCTGAGCGTCCTGTCCGTATGTAGAATGGGGACGGCAGATTGTGTTGGTTCGAAGGCCCGGCACGAGCTTTTGGCATACTGCACGATCTGTCCGGTGTTCGATGAGTGCTGGTGGTGAGTGTCTCCAACATGTGGCTAAACCAAGGTGAAACAACGTCGAGAAGTCGTGCGCTTGGACGGTCACTCCTCATTACAGATGTCGGACGTCCTGGACTGGGCAGACTGGTAAAACTGGTAACTGTGGCGGGCCGGCCGAAGTGGCCGAGCGGTTCCAGGCGCTTCAGTCCGGAACCGCGCGACGTCTACTGTCGCAGGTTACATAGATGTATGTGTCGTCCTTAGGTTAGTTAGGTTTAAATAGTTCTAAGTTCTAGGGGACTGATGACTTCAGCTGTTAAGTCCCATAGTGCTCAGAGCCATTTGAACACTTTTTTTGAACTGTGGCGAAACTGACATCAGACTTTAATGCTGGGCAGAGTAAAAGTGTGTCTAAGTGCACAGTGCACCGAATACTCCAAACGCTGGGCCTCCACAGTTGACAGCACATGCATGTGCCACTGCTGATAACACTACATCGTCAACTACAACTGAAATGGGCACGTGACCGTCGGCACTGGACGTTGGCGCAGGGGCAGAACGTTGCAAGGTCTGATGAATCCAGATACTTGCTTCATCATGCCGATGTACAACGACTTGTACAACGGGACGGAGACTACCTGCGGCGGCTCCACTGTGCTCGGGAACATTGACATGGGCATCCATCGGTACAGTGGAGCTTGTACAAGGCACCATGACCGCCAAAGAGTATCGTACACTGTTTGCAGACCACGTACACCCCTTCATGACGATCATGTTTCTCGACGATAGTGGGTATTTTCAGCAAGATAACGCGTCATGTCGCGAGGACAGGGTGTGTGGAGTGGTTAGTTCCAATTAATGTCCTGGCCCCCAGCTCGCCAGATCTGAACCAGATGGAAAGCATCTGAAATGTGATTGAACAAGACATCACATTTCATCGCCCCCATCCCCGGAATTAAGGCGAATTAGAAGGCTTGTGTTTGCAGAGGTGGTGAAAACTCTCTCCAGCGACCTATCAATTCTTCATTGCTTCCATCCCACGAGGCGTCGTAGCTTTTATCCATGTCGAAGGTGGATATGCCTGCTGTTCCCTCCGGCCGCGGTAGCCGTGCGGTTCTAGGCGCTACAGTCCGGAACTGCGGGACTGCTACGGTCGCAGGTTCGAATCCTGCCTCGGGCGTGGATGTGTGTGTCCTTAGGTTAGTCAGGTTTAAGTAGTTCTAAGTTCTAGGGGACTGATGACCTAAGATGTTAAGTCCCATAGTGCTCAGAGCCATTTTGAACCATTTTGCTGTTTCCAGAACGATATTTTCACTCTGCAGAGGAGTGTTCGCTGATATGAAACTTCCTGGCAGATTAAAACTGTGTGCCGGACCGAGACTCAAACTCGGGACCTTTGTCTTTCGCGGGCAAGTGCCCTGCCGACTGAGCTACCCGAACACGACTCACGCCCCGTTCTCACAGTTTTTCTTTTGCTAGTACCTCGTCTCTGCAATATCCTTTCGTTCAGGAATGCTAGTTCTGCAAGGTTCGCAGGAGTGCTTCTGTGAAGTTTGAAAGGTAGGAAGTGAGGTACTGGCAGAAGCAAAGCTGTGAGGACGGGGCGTGAGTCGTTCCTGGGTAACTCAGTTGCTAGAGTACTTGCCCGCGAAAGGCAATGGTCCCGAGTTCGAGTCTCGGTCCGACACACAGTTCTAATTTGCCAGGACTGCTGCTATTTATGTGGTTATAATGTTCTGGCTGATCGGTGTGTGACACATCAGAACCAAATTTTATTACGTAAAAGTTTAGTTCGTAATTTACATTAGAATTTACATCTGAAGCAGTTGTTGTGGAATTTATCGATTTGTCGCAATCGATCTTGGAATTTACGAAACGGGTGGCGCATTCACTAGAATTACATCACATGCTGCGTCCTCTGGCTTCAAATGCAGACATGATATTGTCGCATAAAGTTCTATAGCATCAATTCTAAGAACCTTACTTTTGTTTGAACAGCGTTACAGGCAGCTAGACTGTTTGGCAGCAGTAATATTGACGGCGTATTTCACGTTAAACGACTAGTCATTAGTATTCGTAAGGCACTAAGTTCCGGTTTCTGCAAAAATAATGACGGACGTGTAGCGTGCCGCAACCGGTCCCTTCCACTTCCGCGGGAGAAGTCGATTTAATATTAAATAATTTGGTCCTAATTGAATGAATACCGCGTTCTGCATGTACAAACCTGTTCTACGTCGCCGTGATTGGAAGGTTCTCGACAAATTTCCATTTGTATCGAGTTGGCGTTTCTTTCGCGATAGCCTTTTTTTTCGGTGTGGAACACGCTGCCGTGCTTCGAATATGGCAACAAGTTTCTCGTGAGGAGACGTGTAACAGGTTTCCCGGTTTTTCACGCCTCGTGCACGAAGCGAAGTGACGTGTGGTTTTTCACAGTTTCCCGTTGAAGAAAACTGAAAAAAAAAGTGTAGGAATGCTGAGAATTTAATTATATCGTATCGCCGCTGCCGACAGCGGCAGTCGGCTCGGAAGGGAAAAATGTCTCAGAGGTGAGAAAGTATTCCAGATACACGATGAAATACTGTCGCTCCGGAACGGCAGACAACACGAGGACAGAGCCACATCAGTTTCAGCAACAAATAGCTGCAGCTGGTCATATAGTGATCATTTTTTATTTTCACCGCTGCTTTCGAGCTGTTTGAAGCTAGTCTTGAAAGGCTGCACTTACCCGTTAAAATTTGCAACTGAATGAAATTTATCCCAGCAAAAGAGTGTGTTGCAGATAAGACAAACAGTTAAAAACATGTAGTACACTGAAATTTCTGAATTGTTTTGAGGGATCACTGTTTTGATGCTGCCCGCCACGAGTTACTCTCCTATACTTGCTTTTTCCCCTCACAGTTACACTTGCAATCTATATCCTCAATTATTTCATCATCATCATCATCATCATCATAACCTTCCTTTCAAGGTTTAGCCTGTTGTCTGTTCCGAACTCACAAACAAAATCATTCCGACCTTTTTCTAGATCTTCCAATCCCTCTTTTCCCATTCGGCCTGTAATTCAGAAGCTTCTGAGGAATTCTGTGACCTGGCATTAGCATAAGGTGTTGTCTCCAGTTTCCACTATATTTTTGGATTTTTTCCTTCATACTAGAAATATTTAATTCTGTTCTAATATCTTCGTTTATAATCATTTTTCTTCTTGTGCAGCTCTTCATCTGTCTTAGGAACCTCATCTCTGCTGTTTGAATTTTATTTTCTTGTTTTTTAGTGGTAACCCACGTTTCACTTCCCTAGGATAATAAACGAACCGCCATTACCTAGTACAATTCCATGATGATTTCTTTATGGCGCAATGTTCTGCTAATGGTACCACAGTCAACTTGGAATACAACTTGGAACTTGTAAATTTTATTTTCAATATCAGACAAAGGCAAAACTTATAGCGTAGCCTAAATAAGAGATTTGAGATACTTGTTCTAATACTGAATTATCCAAAACAGTTTATGATCTGACTGGATATTCTTCTCGGAATGCAATTACTTTTGTTTTGTTGCCAGAAATTTTAAACTTGTGCTTCTTGCAAATTTCGTTCAACTCGTATATTGATATTTGGAGGTAATCTTGAATCTTTTGAATAATAGTAATGTCATCAGAAAACAACTCCTCAATTACAGGGTGACAATTGTTGAACTATATGATATAAAATCGTTATAACTTCTGAACGGTTTGTTTTAGGGCGTTCAAACTGCACGGTTGGCCGCGGGGCATGATGGGAATTAGTATGCGGTATGTGGTTTGGTTTACCGACGAAGCCCACTTTTATTTTGAATGATTCGTCAATAAGCAAAATTGGCGCGTTAGGGGCACTCAGAATCCGCATTTCGTGCTTGAGAAGTCTCTTCACCCTTAGTGGGTGACTGTGTGATGTGCAGTGTCTAGTCACAGAATAATCGGTGCGATATTCCTTGATTGCCCGGTGACTAGCGAACGGTACGTGAAGGTTTTGGAAGAAGATTTCATCCACATTATCCAAATTGATTTCATTTTGACAGGCTAGACGGAGCACGACCGCATCGAAGCAGGAGAGTGTTTGATGTTATGGAGGACCAGTTTGGGGACCGCATTCTGACATGGGCGTCGATTGGCCGCCATTTTCTCCGGATCTGAACACGAATGACTCCTTTCTGTGGGGCTATATTGAAGACAAGGTGTACTGAAATAACTCCAAAACGATTGCTGAGCTGAAAACAGCCATTCAGGAGGTTATCGACAGTACAGATGTTCCGACACTTCCGCGGGTCATGCAGAATTTCGTTATCGTCTGCGCCACATCATCGCCAATGATGGCAGGCATATCGAACATGTCATAACCCGAATCTGAATATCTGTAGCGACGTTTACATGTTGAATAAAGTGTGTGCACGGCGTAGTTTGTAAATAATTTACACTTTCTTTCATATAGTTCAATAAGTGTCACCATGTGTTCTGTATCTGTTGAATATACTTCCTCTACTGTTTTTACCCTCTACGGGTCCCTCTAGTAGCATGGAGATTATTCGCTGATGTCCTACCAATCTGTCCCTTCTTCTAGTCAATGTATTCCATATATTCCTTTCCTCTCCGATTCTGCGGAGAACATCCTCATCATTACCTTATCAGTCCACCTAATTTTCAACGTTCTTCTGTACCACCACATTTCAAATGCCTCGGTTATCTTCTGTTCCGGTTGTGCTACAGCCCATGTTTTACTACCATACAATGCTGTGCACAAAACGTACATTCTCAAAAATGTCTTCCTCAAATTAAGGCCTATTTTTGATATTATCAGACTTCTCTTTGCTTGTACCAGTCTGATTTTTATGTCCCCATTGCATCGTCCGTCTTCTCTGGCGCCTGTACCTTTCCTAATGGCAAACTGATCATGTTATAATAGGTTTTCAGTATCCTTTTCCATTATTCTGCACATTATTTTGGCACCAGATTCGATGTATGAACTGTTAAGCAATTGTGTGATAGTTCTCGCACTTACCTGCCGTTCCGTTCCTGTCTCCTGAACTGTCTGGATGATATTTTTCCGAAAGTCTGATGGTATCTCGCGCTTGCTGTATTTCTGTCTCCTTTCGTCGATCAGTTGGAACATTTCTTCTGTTATCGAAGGTTTTCCTTTAGTTGTTTTTCTTGTACCTATGCCTGCCTGTCCAACATCTGTGACTGCCCTTTTCAGAGGTGTCCGTCGCTCTTCAAGTGAACTGCCTAGTCTGGTATTCATCATCGCTGTATTTACATCCTTTGCGAACTTCAAACACCTTTTATCATTCCCCAGTACATCAGTATACCACTTCCTACAAAAGTGATCCTTGCGGACGATTCTCTTAAACTTCAGACTATTCTTCATCAGTACTAAATTATGATCTGAGTCTACATCTGCTCCTGACTACGCCTGACACTCCAATTTCTGATTTCGGAATTCTCCTTGACCATGATGTAATCCAGCTGGAATCTTCCAGTGTGTCTGTGTCTTTTCCAAGTATACCTCCCTCTCCTGTTATTCTTGAAGAGAGTATTCGCTATTACCCTGTGAGCTTTATTGCAGAACTCAGTCGGTCTTTCTCCTGTCTCATTCGAGCTGCCTAGGCCCCATATTCATCCGTAACCGTCTTCTGTTCCTTCCCCTACAACCGCGTTCCTGTCCCCCATGATTACTAGATTATCATCTCCCTTTACACACTGAATCGTTGTGTGTCCTCATGTACTCTGTCTCTTCATCTTCTGCTTGCAAAGTTGACATGTCTATCGTTGTCGGCATTGGTTTGTTGTCGAATCTGACGTGAATATCTCTACCACTGCGCTGTCCACAGCAGCTCGCTCTGAGCCTTACTTTCCTATTCATAACGAATCCTACTACAGTTATACCATTTTCTGTTGCTGTTGATGTTATCCTATGTTCGCCTGACCACAAACCTTTGTCTTATTTCCATTTCACTTCACTAGCCAGATTGAGTCTTTTCATTATACTTTTCGGATTTTCTAACTTTCCCACTACTTTCAAAGTTCTGAATTTCCATGCTCCGACTGGTAGAATGTTATCTGGTTTTTCGTTATTCCATATTTTTTGTATGGTTACTTTCCCTTTGACAAGTCCCTCTTGGAGATTAAAAGGGGTAACTAAACAGGAATCGCTTGTCAACGGAGATATTATCATGTCACTTTTTGAATTACGTGTCCTGGTTATGCAGTTATGTATCTTTAATGCAGTGGTTTCCATTGCCTTCTGCATCCTCATGCTTTTGATAATTGCTGATTCTTCCACCTTTTATGGCATTTTTCTACCCCAAGGTCAAGAGAGGGCCATGAACCTCTGTCTGCTCCTCCTCCCTCTTTGACACGACCCTTGACACGATAGTGACTTCTTCTGCCGAAAGTCTTCAGCCAAACTTGCTGATGTTTCTTTCCTTCAAAATTTTAGCAGTTTATCATTTCAAACGCAGGACTCAGGACGTGCTGATTACTAGTCAAAGACATTACCCCCTCCCCCACCCCAGACATTGGATTGGTTGACAATTCATATTTGCTACAAAAATTTCGACTTACTGTAAAAATCATCAGTACACTCCTATCAAGTGATTTTTGTAGTCTTATGTGGCTCATCATAGGCATGTCACTATTCTCCTGAAAATCTTGAACATCTTGTAGCACTTTATTTACACTGTCGATCGCTTTTTCTATTCAACAAATCCTATGAACGTGTCTTCATTTTTCCTATGTCTTGCTTCCATTATGAAGAGCAACGTCAGAACTGTCTCTCTACTGTATTTTCTTCTCGTAGGGTCAAACAGATCGTCATCTATTTGATAGCGTCTTCCAAAGCTCATTTAAACTTTTACCCTAGTATTGTATCCTCTATGTCTTCTCTATTGACTTCGAATTTCTTCTGTCACACCATCAGTCTGTACCCTCATAGAGGCCTGCAACGTTTTCTTTCTACATATCCGCTCTGCCCTCCGCGTATGACTATGCATTTCCTCTTGCACTCTTAAGCCTTTGCTTTTAATTTCACCGAAGCTTCTTCGCTGAATCAGTATTTTCCACTACCATATGTTGTTCGACCGCTTCGCGATTTCGCTGCAGCCATTTCGCATTTGATTCCCAACACTCCCTGTTTATGTCCTTCATAGATGGCTTACATTGTTGTACGGCTGTCTTTTCCTGGACATTTTTGTACTTTCTTCTTTAGTCGAAAAGTTGAAAAATATCATCTGTTATCCAAGGTTTCTTAGCAACTAAATTTTTAAACAGTTCAACTGAACTGCCTATTATGGCATTCATTATCTCGATATCCACAGATAACTTCATAAGGACCTCATCATTCCTCAGTACTGCTACATACAATGCCATGGGGTGCTGATACTTCCTGACGATTCTGTTAAACATGTCTTCTCTTGTTGTTGTTGTGGTCTTCAGTCCAGAGACTGGTTTGATGCAGCTTTCCATGCTACCCTTCCCCGTGCAAGCTTCTTCATCTCCCAGTACTTACTGCAACCCACATCCTTCTGAATCTGCTTAGTGTATTCATCTCTTGGCCTCCCTCTACGATTTGTACCCTCCACGCTGCCCTCCAATACTAAATTGGTGAACCCTTGATGCCTCAGAACATGTCCTACCAACCGATCCCTTCTTCTAGTCAAGTTGTGCCACAAGCTCTTCTTCTCCCCAATTCTATTCAGTACCTCCTCATTAGTTATGTGATATACCCATCTAATCTTCAGCATTCTTCTGTAGCACCACATTTCGAAAGCTTCTATTCTCTTCTTGTCCAAACTATTTATCGTCTATGTTTCACTTCCATACATGGCTACACTCCATACAAATACTTTCAGAAATGACTTCCTGACACTTAAATCTATACTCGATGTTAACAAATTTCTCTTCTTCAGAAACGCTTTCCTTGCCATTGCCCGTCTACATTTTATATCCTCTCTGCTTCGACCATCATCAGTTATTTTGCTCCTCAAATAGCAAAACTCCTTTACTACTTTAAGTGTCTCGTTTCCTAATCTAATTCCCTCACCATCACCCGACTTAATCCGACTACATTACATTATCCTCGTTTTTCTTTTGTTGATGTTCATCTTATATCCTCCTTTCAAGACACTGTCCATTCCGTTCAACTGCTCTTCCAAGTCCTTTGCTGTCTCTGACAGAATTACAACGTCATCTGCGAACCTCAAAGTTTTGATTTCTTCTCCATGGATTTTAATACCTACTCCGAACTTTTCTTTTGTTTCCTTTACTGTTTGCTCAATATACAGATTGAATAACATCGGGGAGAGGCTACAACCGTGTCTTACTCCCTTCTCAACCACTGTTTCCCTTTCATGTCCCTCGACTCTTATTACTGCCATCTGGTTTCTGTACAAATTGCAAATAGCCTTTCGCTCCCTGTATTTTACCCCTGCCACCTTTAGAATTTGAAAGAGACTATTCCAGTCAACATTGTCAAAAGCTTTCTCTAAGTATAGAAATGCTATATACGTAGGTTTGCCTTTCCTTATTCTTTCTTCTAAGATAAGTCGTAAGGTCAGTATTGCCTCACGTGTTCCAGTATTTCTACGAAATCCAAACTGATCTTCCCCGAGGTCGGCTTCTACTAGTTTTTCCATTCGTCTGTAAATTATTCGTGTTAGTATTTTGCAGCTGTGGATTATTAAACTGATTGTTCGGTAATTTTCACATCTGTCAACACCTGCTTTCTTTGGGATTGGAATTATTATATTCTTCTTGAAGTCTGAGGATATTTCGCCTGTCTCATACATCTTGCTCACCAGATGGTAGAGTTTTGTCAGGGCTCGCTCTCCCAAGGCCGTCAGTAGTTCAAATGGAATGTTGTCTACTCCGGGGGCCTTGTTTCGACTCAGGTCTTTCAGTGCTCTGTCAAACTCTTCACGCAGTATCGTATCTCCCATTTCATCTTCATCTACATCCTCTTCCATTTCCATAATATTGTCCTCAAGTACATCGCCCTTGTATAGACCCTCTATATACTCCTTCCACCTTTCTGGTTTCCCTTCTTTGCTTTGAACTGGGTTTCCATCTGAGCTCTTGATGTTCATACAAGTGGTTCTCTTATCTCCGAAGGTCTCTTCAATTTTCCTGTAGGCAGTATCTATCTTACCCCTCGTGAGATAAGCCTCTACATCCTTACATTTGTCCTCTAGCCATCCCTGCTTAGCCATTTTGCACTTCCTGTCGATTTCATTTTTGAGGCGTTTGTTGCCTGCTTCATTTACTGCATTTTTATATTTTCTCTTTTCATCAATTAAATTCAATATTTCTTCTGTTACCCAAAGATTTCTACTAGCCCTCGTCTTTTTACCTACTTGATCCTCTGCTGCCTTCACTACTTCATCCCTCAAAGCTACCCATTCTTCTTCTACTGTATTTCTTTCCCCCATTCCTGTCAATTGTTCCCTTATGCTCTCCCTGAAACTCTGTACAACCTCTGGTTCCTTCAGTTTATCCAGGTCCCATCTCCTTAATTTCCCACCTTTTTGCAGTTTCTTCAGTTTTAATCTACACGTCATAACCAATAGATTGTGGTCAGAGTCCACATCTGCCCCTGGAAATGTCTTGCAATTTTAAACCTGGTTCCTAAATCTCTGTCTTACCATTAAATAATCTATCTGATACCTTTTGGTATTTCCAGGGTTCTTCCATTTATACAACCTTCTTTCATGATTCTTAAACCAAGTGTTAGCTATGACAAGGTGTGCTCTGTGCAAAATTCTACCAGGCAGCTTCCTCTTTCATTTCTTAGCCCCAATCCATATTCAACTACTACTTTTCCTTCTCTCCCTTTTCCTACTACCGAATTCCAGTCACCCATGACTATTAAATTTTCGTCACCCTTCATTATCTGAATAATTTCTTTTATTTCATCATACATTTCTTCAATTCATTCATTTCAGAGCTAGTTGGCATATAAACTTGTACTACTGTAGTAGGTGTGGGTCTTGTATCTATCTTGGTCACAACAATGAGTTCACTATGCTGTTTGTGTTAGCTTACCCGCATTCCTATTTTCCTATTCATTATTAAACCTACTCCTGCATTACCCCTATTTGATTTAGTGTTTATAACCCTGTAGTCACCTGACCAGAAGTCTTGTTCCTCCTGCCACCTAGCTTCACTAATTCCCACTACATCTAACTTTAACCTATCCATTTCCCTTTTTAAATTTTCTAACCTACCTGACCGATTCAGGGATCTGACATTCCACGCTCCGATCCGTAGAACGCCAGTTTTCTTTCTCCAGATAACGACATCCTCTTGAGTAGTCCCCGCCCGGAGATCCGAATGGGGGACTATTTTACCTCCGGAATATTTTACCCAAGCGGATTCCTTATCATTTAATCATACAGTAATGCTGCATGCCCCCGGGAAAAATTACGGCCGTAGTTTCCCCTTGCTTTCAGCCGTTCGCAGTACCAGCACAGCAAGGCCGTTTTGGTTATTGTTACAAGGCCAGATCAGTCAATCATCCAGACTGTTACCCTTGCAACTACTGAAAAGGCTGCTGCCCCTCTTCAGGAACCACACGTTTGTCTGGCCTCTCAACAGATACCCCTCCGTTGTGGTTGCAACTACGATACGGCTATCTGTATCGCCGAGGCACGAAAGCCTCCCCACCAACGGCAAGGTCCATGGTTCATGGGCGGAGGTGTCTACTCTTCTTCATTACTAAATTGTTTTCTGGTGTACACCTACTCCTGCACCCGCCTTACAAAACTCATATTTGATTTCACAATCTCTGTCTAACCAGTACGTCACCCAGCTGAAATTTTTCTGCGCCTCCAGATCTTTTCCAAGTATACCTCATCCTCTTGTGATTTTCGAAAGGTGTATTCACTATTACTAACAAGCTTATTTCCAGAAATAAGAGAAACATTGATACAAATAATGAATAATGTGAATAGACAGTGACTGTTGGGTGTGTCTAAGGCTACTGGAACTTTTCAGGCGGACAACGGAACACCGCATGCCCAAGGGTCAAACCATTGGCACAAGGAACAAGGATAATCATACCGACAAGGTAGTTCACACTATGCTGTAGAGTAATGGCGACGGGTTGCACTGAGGACAACACTGTATCAAGGATGATTTTAAACACCACCAGCTACTAATAAATTAGCATTTCGCCGATAATGTTACTCTTTTGAAAGGATTTTAAATTGATCGTGACATTGCGTAATGAAAAGGTATCGGAATGTCTTCCTTTCTTGAAAGATTTCTATTAAAAGGACGCAACAGCACAGGAAATGGGATTCGAACCAAGTTCTATTAGCGACAAGTAAACTCCAATTACGTAACAGAGAACAGTTGCCAGCCTAATTACTAAGATATGTACCAAGTACGTACACTGCTTGTGAAGAAAGTTAAGTATTAGTATTTACTTTACTTGATACTGCAATTCTATTTTAAGCTTATAGGACACGAGCATTAGCATACTTCAGCGTGCATTGCTCCAGTGGTTTGCCGTGAACAACACAGAAGCGATACGGAAATGTTTTGGAGAACAACTGACCCTCAGCAACGCTCACTATGTGCATATTAAATCAGAAAGCTAATGATAATTATGGTACATGAATTAATCCTGGAGCACTACTAATTTGGATATGGTGTGCTTTTATCAGCTTAAGTATTTGGAAATACTTTCATTGAAACGACCTTCAGGCAGACATAATCTCTGTTCTGATTACTACCTGTTTTGTCAAAGACCTTCATTTCTGTATACTAGCTAGGGCACAAATAACCGTATGGTCCCCGAGTCTGTAATAGTTCGAATTAGTAGCCATTTCCTTCTTACAGCACATAAATATTATAAAATTGGTAGTGTAACTTTCGTTAAAAAACGAAATAATAAACTTTACCACTACATAGAATGAGGGCTAAACTGTGGAATGTATACAGAGTTCGAATTGTCGTGTTGCTTGTTGTAACTCCAAGTGGTGTGCTTTCTCTGTGTTATTGTTAGCAAAACTTTACGAATCGATTGGGCAATTCACTTACCAATACCAATAAAGGAATACAGTCACTGCAAAATACATTCAGCCCCTTAAGCACTGAATCCTAAGACCCTGTTCGCGTAACAAATAAATTAAATTGACTCACCTCTAAAGCAGCAACGGAGTAACGCGATAAATTCTGGTCTTACATAAAAAATATGAATATGCTAACCGCAGGCACAGCAGTGTGCGATACTGTCCGTAATACTTGAAATTCTCGTGAAATTCTTTTGGCTGATAACAAGAAATTTTAATAAAATTCAACTTCTTGAAATAAAATGTGACCTGGGCTCGTAGGTGGTACTGATTATAGTGAATTACTAACACTCAGTTTTCTTAGCAAAATTATATTGCAAGTTAAATTTGTTTTTTCAAAAACATCTGACAACTGAAGCTACATTACTCATAGCTGATTCACAGACAATAAGATTTCAACAGCAAGTATTATCTAACTTCATACAATCCAACATAAATGTAAATCATCAAATTACATACAGCTCTGTTAACGAATTTTAAAAGCATTACAAACTGTTTGCGTACATTCTGGGGTTACTCAACAATTATAAATTATCAGCCAACTCATCTATACTAACGCGCTGGCAAAAACAGAAATCATAATTATTTAAATCTTTACCTTATTTGCCTGAAGACAGAAGTCTTCCGTGTTCAACAATATTGACACACCTACATTAAACTAACTCTTGGTGGCTTCACATAGCACACCCCAAAACTGCCTACTCCATCGTCTCTCCCTCACAGATAGTTACCTACGACTGAGCGCCCAGCACTCTCTTACTCCAACGAAGCAGTACAGTATCTTTGGCTCTGTGATCGCGCACAGTCAGCGATCCACATTATCGAGCCTATTAGAGACGTTCATTGTTTATAGTTCACTAGTTTCATTTTAATTTATTAACATTATCTTATTCTAGTTCCACATACAAGAGCGCCACAGTATACTTCTTTCACAACCCTCCAGCGGGGTTTAACAAATTTGGCGCACATTTGAAATTACCTTGTACAAAAAATGTGTGGTACATTTATCTAACTCGAAAGAATTGATAGTGCTCAGGTGCAATACTATTGGTAACCTGGTTATAATCTGAGTAAATTGTCTCGTAATCAAGGTTGCTGGCAAATAAATCGTGTAAAGCAGAATCAGTATACAGTCCTAATCGTCAAGATAATGCTATAGGATTAGGCAAGGTAAAGAAAGATCCATGGCTGAAGCCTAGAAGCATGTTGAAGTGACTGCATCATAAGGCCCATATGTTTTTTTATGCAGGTTCAACAACTAATAGTGACCCAGGTGGATTGCATTCAGTGTACCAAGACATATGAACTCCGCTCTATTTTCCTCAGTCATGTGAAGATGGTTCAAATGGCGCTGAGCACTGTGGGACTCAACATCTGTGGTCATCAATCCCCTAGAACTTAGAACTACTTAAACCTAACTAACCTAAGAACATCACACACATCCATTCCCGAGGCAGGATTCGAACCTGCGACCGTAGCAGTGGCGCGGCTCCAGACTGAGCGCCTAGAACCGCTAGACTACCGCGGCCGGCTCATGTGCAGAGACACAAGAAGTACTCAGCAACAGATTGCTGGCAATCGTAGTTGGCGACTGCCATAATGTCAGTAACTTGATGACCACCGTCATTACTGCTTCTCATAGTAGAGATTCTTCTGAGATGCAAACAACATATATTCACTTATATTGAAGTATGAAGACCAGTAGTAAGTTGCTCCAATATCATGAACAGAGGTAGGACACTGGATAATGGAAGGTACAAAAAAGTAGCAAAGATAACATAGTGGAACATGACCATTTCTACCTATGTCAACATAGAGTAATCTATCTGATCAGAATAAATACAGTATCCTAATGGAATTACAGACTGTATGAAGCAAAAATGCTTTGCATCAGAGTGAATAGTCAAAATTGGAAGTGAACTCTGAATAAGATAACATCGATAAGGGTGGCATCAGGCTGCCAATTAGACATAGGATAACCAAACATTACACAGAACATTACTGGTTCATAACATTATACTGTGGCTCTCAGTGGCCTTGTATATGTAATAATGTTCTATAATTACATAAGAAATGTTACAGGACAATCAACAACTGAATAGCTCCAGGTGGCTTTGTACTTAGAATGCATACAAATCTTAATAACTAAAACAACTGAATAGAAAAGGTGAATCAGTGACTCCAAGAGGCCTTTCTACGTACATAAATGCTGCTCTTAGTAGCTATAAAATGTTACAGACATCATATTTGTGGCTCAAAGTGGCCAAGTTTTACAAAGAAATAATTGCTGACCTTAATAACTAAAAAGTGACAAAATGTTCTTTGAGGCTCAGAGTGGCCTGGTTTTACATGAAACAATAGCAAATGTGATAGAAAACACGTTTGTGGCTCAGGGTGGCCTAGTTTTACATGGCATGGCTTAGTAAGTATCATTAAATATTGTTTACCTATAACTTTATATGGCACTCAGAGGCCTATGAATAATTCATAATGAATACATAACTAGAAATGACTTTCACAGTAACAAAGTGCATAAATAGCAGTATAAAAGTACGGCTCTATATGGCGTGTTTGAATACCTATTAGACCAACAGAATCATAGAATCAAATTATGGTTCCATGTGAGTAAAGACACAATGTTTATAGTTGTTAGCACCCTTGAGGCTTCATAAAACTATCTATTAAATGATGTATACCTCTAACAACGCGTGTATTTAAAGGGAAGGATATGAGAATGCTTGATAAGGGCAGTGCACTTTATTTGTAAACCAAATTGTTAAAAGTCAATCGTCATTCGTCTTGAGTAAAGAACTGAGTAAAGAAAAATTGTGATTATAGTATATGCAAGCATGAAGACAGGAGTAATAAGACCCAAATTACCTTAGTGACTAGATAAATTTAACATATTCCAAGAAATCATGAGATAAATATACAAAGATGAGGGTGAATGGCAGAAATAGTGGAACCTGTAAATGTGATTATTAATCGGGAAACAAAATAAGGTAGTCATGCAAGCTAACATAAGAAGGCAGTATCATTAGCAATCTTAAACGAATGGTGAAAAAATAAATGTTTTTAGGTGTAAAGCTTCTGTGTCTGTCTCCCATAAACACCTCCGATCATTTGGCACAATGTAAGACAGATTTTCCTCTAAAGGACACAATTTACACAAATTATATGTTATTATCATATAACGTCATTCTAGAAAAATCATCAAAATTTCAATATAATCCTCAATATAGAAGTGCAGTTCGTGGCATGAACACTTATTAAACAATATTCCATCGTTGTTCCATAAAATTAGTGCGCCTACGGTCATGAACACTCATTAAATATTCCAATAATACTCTTATATTCAACACAAAATGCAGAGAAAAATATATCCTTAATTCTAAATTTTTACAGGCAATCTGCCTAACTTACCTAGCACACTAAGAGGAAAATGTTTATTAAAGGTGTGCCAGGAAACTGCGTGGGAAGTGTTAACGGTGTTTAGTTTCCTATATGCTGCTTATAACGTGCTTTCTGTATACTGCATTTCCTGCACTTTCACATGCTTCTGTCTTGTTCGAATACAATGAGTCTTTGGTACACTGGTTCTGCAAAATATACAAAATAGATGAGTAAATGTTAGGGACATGCGTTACACGATACATTGATGTCCTAAATCTACATAGGTGAAAGCAAGTAAACTAGTGACATCATCAAGTATGAGAGATAGAGCGCAAATCAGAGCACAAGACTGGGAATAAATGAAACACAGGAACATTATAAATAGCAAAGATTGACTAACCTAACAAAAATGTAATAATAAGTCATTAGACAATAGCATAAATGTCAGTAGTAATACTATCTTGCCTATGGTGTCCAATAATGACAAAGTGAAGTAGCACAGATTCATAAAAATGGCACATTTCATGGTATCAGTAAATACAAATAGCATCAAAAATGAATGAACGTAAGATATGTAGAGCCTATATACCAAAGGACACAAATTTTTATTATGAAAAAAAAGTTCGATTTACAGTTTGCAACGGTTAGAGCACCCAAGGGACGAGATCCGCTGGACACATGTCAAAATAAATAGTGTCTTTTCCAGTTGTTGTTTTCATGCACATGCACAAGAAAACAGAAAAATGTGCAAGGCCTAAGCTTAAGGAAAGACAACGGACCTGCAGGATTCTCCCTACTGGGCACGTCACCACCCAATGAAATGCTGAATAATCAAGGAATTGTGAAAACATGGTACCAATAGAATCTGTATTAGCAGGGGAAATGCATCAGGTAAATAAATCTCTGTTGCGTGATATTATTATGTACACTCATATGTAAATCAGCATATGTGGAAACTGACAATATAAATAAGCACATGTGTAAAAAATTTGACAATCAGCATAGCAATAAAAAATAAAAAAAACTATACAAAGCTGAATGGCAAAAGAATGACTTGTGGTATGTGATCATCAAAAATTCTATCTATCTACATGAAGTGAACCCAAGTAAAATTTATTCTATAAGATGCTTGACGTTGCTGATGTGATGATTGCCTCGGGATTTTCTCGTTCATACTCTCCATGCTATTCTATCCTCTGCATGCTTCTTCATCTCCCAGTATCTACTGGAACCTACATCCTTCTGAATCTGTTTCGTGTATTCATCTCTTGGTCTCCCTCTACGATTTTTACTCTCCACTCTGCCCTCCAATACTAAATTGGTGAAGATCCTTTGATGCCTCAGAATATGCTCTACCAACCGATTCTGTCTTCTAGTCAAGTTGTGCCACAAATTTCTCTTCTTTCCAATTCTGTTCAATACCTCCTCATTAGTTATACGATCAACCCATCTAATCTTCAGCATTCTTCTGTAGCACCACATTTCGAAAGCTTCTATTCTAACATCAATAGATTAATAAATATAATGACGTAAATAAAGTATGAAACATTTAGGTAGATGTTACAATCAAAAAGATTGGTGATGCAGAAGTCACATTAAGTAAAAGGAGACAAAGGAGCTAGATAAGTGTAGGTAATATCGATAATACTGTTACAGAGTACACCACGAGAAAGTGGTAGGCTTGTTCAACCGGCTCTGACTGATGATAATATCTGAAATCCGGGCAGAGCATACAGACAGCCAGTCACCAACAACTTTCGGGAATGGATTACTGGCAGCTGGTTTGTAATCTCCAATTACCATCGTCGGTTCTCTCCAACTACTGGACTCGCCATATGAGGAACTTTTGGATACAACACAGTACGTGTTTCAGGCACATGAAGAAAGTTCCTCAAGGTGGCACTCGGTGGCTCTGTATTTCGATATGGGATTGAGTACAAGAGCTTGTTCGTGCCTGTGCAGTCACACATCAATCTGGTGTTGATGATGTATGTCTGTTCTGAATGCAATAAACATTTCATCATTTAATAGCTGTTAAGTGATGTACAGACCCTCAAAATCTGACAAATTCCGAACTCGTGCTCCGTGATGTAACATTTTCCATTTCTGTCATTGTATTTCTATTTCACGATTCCCCTTATCGCTGCAGCTCTCATAGACACGAGAGTACAGTGGACGCCCGGTACGTTACTGTGGAGAGTGTCAGGGTATTGAGGTCGGTGAAAGGAAGGCCTTGTTCGGATTCCACTCCGCCCGCAGTGTAAAGGCACCTGTAAGTCAATCTTGGTTTGATTCTTGCCGAAGTATCGAGTCGAATTTATGTCGGTCACTAGTTTACTCATTCCCTCCCAAGAATGCAAGTTCTTGTCACGGAGTCCCTATTAAATCGTTTAACCTCTGCCTTCCTTTTTCTTTACCTTAAAAACAGAGACACCTGTCCAGTCGACCATGGGCCAAAACCGCTTGCACTGATTAAAGCGTCATATTCGGTAACAACCCGTTATTCTTTAATTTTAACTAACCCATTGTATCAATTTTCATCACATTCTTAACAATCGTCACATATATCTTTCACTTCATGTGTTACACCGCAGACACATAAGACCACCGGACAAAAAATTAGTCACTTCAGTGTGCTTGCACAAAAGAATTGTTAAGTCTTCTACAGATGGCGTAGCGATCGAGTCATGTGCACCGCCTTTGCGTGTGCATAAGGCAGGATCGATCAGTGAGACAGATTCATTACTGGCCATTAAAATTGCTACACCACAAAGATGACGTGCTACAGACGCAAAATTTAACCCACAGGAAGAAGATGCTGCGATATGCAAATGATTTGCTTTTCAGAGCATTCACACAAGGCTGGCGCTGACATGAGGAACGTTTCCAACCGATTACTCATACACAAACAGCAGTTGACCAGCGTGGCATGGTGAAACGTTGCTGTGTTGCCTCGTGTAAGGAGGAGAAATGCGTACTATCACGTTTCCGACTTCGATAAAGGTCGGATTGTAGCCTATCGCGATTACGGTTTATCGTTGGTCGAGATCCAATGACTGTCAGCAGAATATGGAATCGGTGGGTTCAGGAGGGTAATAAGGAACGCCATGCTGAGTCCCAATGGCCTCGTATCACTAGAAGTCGAGATGACAGGCATCTTATCCGCATGGCTGTACCGGATCGTGCAGCCACGTCTCGATCCCTGAGTCAACAGATGGGGACGTTTGCAAGACAACAACCATCTGCACGAACAGTTCGACGACGTTTACAGCAGCATGGACTATCAGCTCGGAGACCATGGATGCGATTACCCTTGACGCTGCATCACAAACAGGAGCGCCTGCGATGCTGTACTCAGCGACGAACCTGGGTGCACGAATGGCAAAACGTCATTTTTTCGAATGAATCCAGGTTCTGTTTACAGGATCATGATGGTCGCATCTGTGTTTGGCGACATCGCGGTGAACGCACATTGGAAGCGTGTATTCGTCATCGCCATATTGGCGTATCACCCGGCGTGATGGTATGGGGTGCCATTGTTTACACGTCTCGGTCGCCTCACGTCCGCATTAACGGCACTTTGAACAGTGGACGGTACATTTAAGATGTGTTAGACCCGTGGCTCTACCCTTCATTCGATCCCTGCCAAACCCTACATTTCAGCAAGATAATGCACGACCTCAAGTCGCATGTCCTTAACGGCCTTTCTGGATACCGAAAATGTTCGACTGATGCCCTGGCAGCACATTCTCCAGATCTCTCCCCAATTGAAAACGTCTGGTCAATGTTGGCCGAGCACAATACGCCAGTCAGTACTCTTGATGAACTGTGGTATCGTGTTGAAGCTGCGTGGGCAGTTGTACCTGTATACGCCATCCAAGTTCTGTTTGACTCAATGCCCAGGCGTATCAAGACCTCTGCTACGGCCAAAGGTTAGTGATTTATCAGGATCTATGAACTCAAATTGCATGAAAATGTAATCACATGTCAGTTCTAGTATAATATATTTGTCCAATGAATACCCGTTATCATCTGCATTTCTTCTTGGTGTAGCAATTTTAATGGCCAATAGTGTATGTTTCAAGCAGACATGGGTAAATGTAAGGACATGGAACAGTGGAACCTGTGGCGAGTAAGTAGTAGTGTAAAAGCAGTAGTGTAATGTTACGTGGCCACGAAACACGACATCGGAGTTGTGGTCGGAAACCGATCCTGACTGAGAGGGACCATAGACGCTTTTAACGCATTGTGAATCAAAATCGCTTCCAAACCCGACAGGAATTGCTGCTGCAGTGAAGATTCGTCTCAACTTGTTATGGAGTTAATATTGCGACGGTAACAGCATGCAATGAATATTTGGCACCCGTCACCTCGCTTGAGGCCACTGTTTCCACAGGCACACGAAAGGCAACAAAAACAACGAAGATCATCGGGGTGGAAGAATACGTGACTGGTTTTCTGAACAGAATCCGACGCTATTACATCTCGATTCGTCTGCAAAATCACCTGACTTGAACCTCATACAAAGTCTGTGGGACATGTTGGAACAGGAGGTCGAAACGCCGCCTTCAGTACCCCCTAAGATTTGGTGGCACTATGCCATCAAATTCTGTGCGAGTGCCTTAACCTGTATGTGTCGTATCGGCACAACCTCGAGGACTCACTTCCTAATCTAATCCAGGTGGTTGTCAAGTATAGTGTCGGTATTTCTCGGTATTAAACGGTAGTTGTAATAATTTCTCTGAGGATCACTATTTACTTTGTCTGGTGAGTTTATTAAAGACATCTTTAAAGTCCACAGCGATGCTCGAGCCTCTAGTATCTGCAGACCACCAAGCCTGGTACAGTGATGTCCGCGGGACTTAAGAATTTGTCGTTTGTAAAAAACACTTATTTATAAATCTCTGAGGAATGCAAGTGACCTAGTTTCGGCAAAGTGCTATAACGGTGAACATAATTTAACTAACAACTACATTTTTAAGTTCATGGCTTACGGGGCGTTTTGGAGGCTTTTCTCCATCATTGTGTGACAGTACCAATGTTTCGCTAAGATGTATTGCTCCGGGGAAACCAACTATATCAAAATGCCGTATCTATAATGTTTTAATTTTGTCAGTTTGATCACAGAACCCTTTTGGTAGATTAGTCAGAAGAAATATTTTACAACTGACGCGGTATACGTACAGTCCTGTGCCTCTTCAAGTATGCAACATCAGTTCCAAAATATTTCTTATCATTCAGCCACCAGAAGCATTCTGCAGTGAAAGTGATAAATTTCAATTTTACTAGATATTCCGACAGCAATGGTTTTCGGTTCCTGAGCTAAACAGCGGAACTACGCCGTAAACAGAAACCTATTTTTTAACTGGTTACGTTGTGTTTTTATTTATACTTGAACAGTCAGGGAAAGGCCCATCAAACATGAACGTGTTTAAGCTGGTAAAAAGCCTTTTCTCTTTTTATTGTTTCCTTCAGAGCAGAATGTTAGGCTAATATTGTTTTTGACATACATCAGTGATTTTCAAGAAAATGTTAGACACCTAGAAAAATTCTTTTTGCTTTTGACATCAACACTGTAAACACAGAAAAAAACAGAACTGTTCACAGAAAAAGCAAAAGGATGTTTTTACATGGCCATCATGCAATAAGCTAGCACTGAACATAAAAAAACAAACAGTGCGAATTTCTGGTTAAAGAGGGAAAATAATTCTGTAAAATTTAATGTAGATATAAATTTCAGAGATTGTATAGTAAATACAAATTTTTTAGGAATTAATACTGATTCTGATAAGATACACAAATACACTCACAAAGAAAATGTCATCAGATGTTATGATGATCTTTGAATCCTTCACCAATGTGTAACAGACCTTGTATTACTGTTACATAATATTCCTATATGCAATCCGTCTTTGGCTATGGAATTATTATCGACGGCCCTGACACAAAAAATATTTGTAACCTTCAAAATGCAGAAAAGAACCATTAGAATAATAGCTAAAATTAGTAACCAGGTTCCCTGCAAAAATCTGTTTTAGTAGCCGAGGATTTTATCTGACCAAAATGGGCAAACCAACCAATCTAAAGTTATTCCGCTCCGTGATAGGCTGATGGGTAGAGCGACCGTTTTTCACGATTGTATGATTTGTATTTATTGTATATTTGTATTTATTACACATAAAGTGTTTCGCCTGGTTAAGGCTTCAGCAGATTTTATGAAAAACTGTCAAGAGCATTACATATCATCGGTTGGAAAGGTTATCAGGATCAGTTCTGAGCAACCACCTTTCCAGGCGGTGATATGAGAACCTATTGTTAGCTTTTTATGAAATCTGATGAATTCTTAACCAGGCGAAACGCATTATTATTTGTAATAAAAATAACTTTGCAACTGAGACTACTTCTTTACACAACCTACCAGACTGTTATGTACATAAAGAAGAACATCAGCATTTATGATCACGAGACAAGAGCCAGACTAAACATACTTTTATCAAGAGTGAACAAAAAAAGAAGAAATTATTTTCTACTAGCGCAGAAAACAGTGCACGTAACAACCCAAGGAGATTAACGAGAAAACTAATATCCAAGTTGGCTATTTAAAAAAATCTGTTAAATTACACTTCTTAAGTAATTCATACTACAAATTCAAGGATTATTTGGATAACAAAGGATAGAGAATGATAAAAAAAATTAATGTCATTTAGTAACAAACAACAGACATTCTATAAAAAACGGACACTCTTCAGTTTAATAAAACTTATAGTACGATACTAGACTCAGTGTATTCAATAGAATGGTAGCAGTATAGTCGTCCTAGTGACAGCCGAAAGAGAGAGAGAGAGAGAGAGAGAGAGAGAGAGAAAAGTGTGTGTGTGTGTGTATGTGTGTGTGTGTGTGTGTGTGTGTGTGTGTGTGTGTGTGTGTGTGTACGAGCGTGCAATGCAGCGGAGTGGAGTGCAGTGCAGTGCGTTGTGCGGAAAGTGACCAGTGGTTATAAAACTGAATAGCCTAAGAGATGACATTATTGTATGCATGAATTAGTTAACGTTTCTGTAAAAAAAGTCTTCTTTTCAGGTACGTTTACGTATCTGATATCATTTTGTAAAAGATACGTGTATGTATAAAAAGCTAATTAACTGACTTCATTCCTGCGTCCCTTGCACATGCGTTAGGTAGCCTTGCAACAGTGAGATGACGCCCACTCTTCATAAAATGTTAATTAAAATATCTCCTTCTAAATGGTCGTGAATATGGTACTAACATATTCCTATATTTATACCTCCATACATTTTGCATGCGAAGGTCATGGAAAGATATACTGGTGATACTACACATCTGACTCGGTATCAGTTCCATGAACTGTGAGGTGATCAGATGATGTACACATTTTCCACACAGCTGGGAATCTCTGTCCACACCTTTTCTCCTCAGCACACTACTACATTTCCATTTCACCCCACGCTGTCTCCTCGTGTGGGAATGGTCTACATCTCCTCACGCTCCAGACGCAGAATCCCTGGAAATCATTTTCAGCGGATCTCCACAGCCATCACAGTTGTGTAGCAGAAACGATTTGTGTTTCTACAAGGATGTATGACTTGTTCTGGAGTTCCAACTCAAAAAATAATAAATGAAAGGAGTAATTATTTAGATACAGGAGGTGGACAAAACGAGGGAAACACGGGAAACACACCACATACCACGCCTAATATACACTCATGATCATAAATAAAGGGTAATGCTGATACTTGGTGAAACAACGCTCTGGTGGGCGGTTTCCGGTTTTAAATCATCTCGGGGTATGACCATGCGGTGCATTTGACCTGCGGTCGTCGCGCATTGGCGCTGGCAACAGTCCACATATGCAGAGGTGTGTTGGTGCATGTCAGAGTACGGTGCAGCGAGTGAGTGTGCAGACGTTTTCAGACATTCTAATGGTGACTGTGTGTTAAAAATGGCTCAAAGAACACATACTGACGACTTTATGAGGGGCAGGATACCAGGGCGACTGTAGGCTGGTCCAACACAGCAGGTCGTAGCACGGGCCCTCCGTGTGATCTCAAGTTTATGGCACCAATTCCAGCAGATAAGAAACGTGTCCAGGCGCTACAGTACGGGACGTCCACAGTGTTCAACACCACAAGAAGACCGATATCTCACCATCAGAGACCGCAGACGGCCACGGGGTACTGCAGGTAGCCTTGCTCGGGATCTTACCGAAGCCACTGAAACAGCTGTCTCCAAACTCACAGTCAAAGGACGACTGAACAGACATGGTTTATTCTCCCGGAGACCTGCAAGGTGCGTTCCACTGACCCCCGGTCACAGAAGAGCCCGTAAAGCCTGGTGTCAAGAACACAGTACATGGTCATTGGAACAGTGGTCCCAGGTTGTGTTCACGGACGAGTCCAGGTACAGTCTGAACAGTGAATCTCGCCGGGTTTTCATCTGGCGTGAACCAGGAACCAGATACCAATCCGTCAATGTCCTTGAAAGAGACCTCTATGAAGGTCGTGGTTTGATGGTGTGGGGTGGGCTTATTATTGGTGCATGTACACCCTTGCATGTCTTTGACAGAGGAACTGTAACAGGTCAGGGATTTCGGGACGTCATTTTGCACCAGTATGTCCGCCTTTTCAGGGGTGCAGTGGGTCCCACCTTTCTCCTGATGGATGATAACGCACGGCCCTACCGAGCTGCCATCGTGGAGAAGTACCTTGAAACAGAAGATATGAGGCGAATGGAGTGGCCAGCCTGTTCTCCAGATCTAAGCCCCATCAAGCACGTCTGGGATGCTCTCGGTCGACGTATCGTTGCATGTCTTCAAACCCCTAAGACCAGGAGCTCCGACAGGCACTGGTCCAAGAATGGGAGGCTATACCCCAGCAGCTGCTTGACCACCTGATCCAGAGTATGCCAACTCATTGTGCGGCCTGTGTACGTGTGCATGGTGATCATATCCCATACTGATGTCAGGGTACATGCGCAGGAAGCATTGGCGTTTTGTAGCACATGTTTCTCAACTCATCACCAATACCGTGGACTTACAGATCTGCGTCGTGTGTGTTCCCTATGTGCCTGTGCTATTAGCGCCAGTTTTGTGTAGTGCCGTGTTGTGTGGCACATTCTGCAATTATCCTTGATTTATTAGCAAGAGTGTAGTATAGGAAACCGGTTGCCACTCAGAAAAGCTTCTCGTCGTCTCGGAATGGATAAATGGAGGTTATATTTGGTTTACTAGGGAATCATATGCCATTATTTCTGCAAAATAGTGGCAGATTCAGAAAACGATGATTGTGGTGGGTAGTGGTCACGCACTCTTCTCTTCAAAGTATACCACAAAGGCTCAATAATATTGAGATTGTTGAGTGTGGTAGACAGGAGACATGCGACAGTGGATCCACGTGCTCACAAAATGAGTTCTGTACGGTGCGGGCTGTGTTAACATAATTATTTAACATCTTTACCTTACTTGTAAGGAGAATTATACTTCCATGTTCTCGTAATTCCTACATTAATCTAACACTTACTGGCTTCACACAGCACGCCACAAAAACTGACTACCCTTTCTTCTTTCACTCACAGACCGCTACCTACAACTGTGCGCCAAGCGCTCTCTTAGTCCAATATTACTATTCAGACCGGAAGCAATACCCTTGGCTCTGAGATCGTGCACAGTCAGCGATAAAGCCTATCAGAGACAAACTACGTTTTAAAATCATATACTACTGTAGTTTCATTTCAGTTTACATTAATATCAAAGTGGCATTCGGGCGCCACATACAGGTGTGACCCAGTAGATTCATACATCATTTATAATGTACTAGTTTTATATTAGTTTACATTACAGTAATTATCGTATTCGGGTGCCACATACAAGTGTGCCCCAGTAGACTAATTTCATCACGGGGCCCATGGAATACCACGGAACTGCTGCACAAATCATCATTGAATCACAGTCATATTTCAGTCTTGGAACGTAAATTGGGCTAGAAGTTGGAAACAATGTGAAACAAGACCCATCGCCGGCCGCTGCGGCCGAGCGGTTCTAGGCGCTTTAGTCCGGATCCGTGTTGCTGCTGCTGTCACAGGTTCGAATCCTGCCTCGGGCTTGGATGTGTCTGATGTACTTAGGTTAGTTGGGTTTAAGTAGTTCTAAGTCTAGGGGACTGATGATGACCTCAGATGTTAAGTCCCATAGTGCTCAGAGCCATTTGAACCATTTGAACCAAGACCCATCCAACCAAACAACTTTCTTCCAGTGCTCCATAGTCCAGCTTTTATGGCTTCCGTACCATGTTTTCTTGTTACAGGCATTTGCATCACTGATGAGTGGTTTTGGAATATTCGATCGCACTGCATTTCCCCTTTATGCAGTTCACTTCATGTTGTTTTGGTGTTGACAGAATTCGCGAGTGCGATATTTAATTCTGCTTTGGCTTTTGCATCTATCGTCCTCTTATTGTTTGTTACGTTTGTCTTCAATGAGCCAACAGCCTTGCCTCCCCGTCATATCACCGAAGTTAAGCGCTGTCGGACTGGGCTAGCACTTGGATGGGTGATCATCCGATCTGCCGAGCGCTGTTGGCAAGCGGGGTGCACTCAGTCATTGGGAGGCAAACTGAAGAGCTACTTGATTGAGAAGTAGCGGCTCCGGTCTCGTAAACTGACATACGGCCGGGAGGGCGGTGTGCTGACCACGTGCCCCTCCATATCCGCATCCAGTGACGCCTGTGCTTGAGGATGACACGGCGGCCGGTCGGTTACGTTGGGCCGTACAAGGCCTGTTCGGGCGGAGTTTAGTTTCGTCTTGTCTTCAATGACTTTCTGTCGTGACAACTCAGCATACTTTCGTCCAAGTTGTGGCTTAGCGGATGTTGTTGTCAGATTTCCCTGTGTAGAGCATAAATCTTCGACCAAAAACATCCGCTATCTTGGTTACGGAAGCACGAGTACCAACAATTTCCCCACATTCGAATTCATTTAGCTCCGACATAATGCTCTCACATCTCCACAGAACATTGCTGTGATGTAAAACTTGCAACGTATTGAGGACATTGTACATGAGTCGTTCGTTGTCAAATATAACGGAGAAACTTGTTGGTTTGGCTAGCATCTGCATTCACGTTCAATCACGTATTTCTCGCGGTGTTTCCATATGGTTGTCCAACCCCTTAAACATAATTTATTTAGCTGTTTTCCAGAGAGAATTTTTATGTAGAGTATTACTTTTTATCTTGTAAATGATGCGTTAACCAAACCAACTGTATACATACAGACTGAAGCGACGAATGAAAACTTGTACCAAGGCCGGCATTCCAACACGTGTCTTCTACTCACAAGGCAGATATGCTAATCACTATGCCATCCTAGTATAGTGGCTTTGCACAACTGCAGCGACTATCGTAGCACGCTTCTCTCCTCATTCCAATTAGAATGTGCTGCATATCATAAGGAAACATACAAGAAAGATTAAAGTAACTTATTTCAGGCATTCCCTTTAATTGCATAATCAATGTAAATGCTCCCTGTCCGAAAGAACACGAACCACATATACAATTCTGACGAAGACGGATGCATAACAAGCTCAAACTCTTAAAGGAATTGGAGAGATGCCACGAGCAATGGAGATAATGGGCAAGGGGCACTACACTTATAGTGTGTGGAGAAGTTGAAATTTTGGGTCTGACGCGAAGCGTGCTAGGATAGTTCGAGTATATGCGATGACCACTGTGTCTCTAGTATTAAGAAGACCTAGGTTCGAATCCCGGTCCGGAACAAATTTGCAACTTTCTCCATTGATTTAAAACAATGTCCATTGGCAGCTAATGTCATTAATTCCTTTGTGTCTATAACTACATTAACCAGTGACCTTGTAGACAGGGTTGCATAATGTAAGGCCTCTTTTTATGCCACGTGCCTCAACTTGTGGTGGTAGACGATTTTATTTTTGCGTCGCGTTATTCTTGAAGACTGGCTCCTTCCAATAACGGAGCGAGTTCCCACAAGCGCTGATGCTACTTTTCTAGGTGGAAAGATAGCGCAGGAATTATTTGAAGAAAAGTAAGTAGTCCGCAACTTAACGTGACCGTTAAATTTACCAGACCTTAGTCCGACCGTTAAATTTACTAGACCTTGGTCCGACCGAACGCTTTTGAGGCTGCGAGTGAGTCACCCATATCCAAGAATTATTAGCATATCATATACGCTGTTTCATTTAAACTATCTTTTTTCGTGTATATGTCTGCAAGTCTATTGTTAGGGATCTGTGTGATTAACCATTTTTTTTTGAGGGTAGGGGATTCATAGCATTGTTTCCCTAGATAGCCATTAACAAATTAATTTAGGGGTCAGCCTCGAGTGTTTACACTGCTTAATAAATGAAATTGCCATACTAATTTTTGCGATTTTAAGCATGGTATCTAGATACTTGTCGGCTGCGTTTGATACTTCGGCAGGTTGAAATCTATGAATTTTTAACATATTTCAGTCCCATCAACAACTGCGATAGACTAAGATATTGCAAGATCCGCCTCAGTTTCGGCTAGAATAATCTAACCTTCTTCAGAAGCATAAAATTACTATGACATATCCATGCTAAGTTATCATAATTCATTAATCTTACCCAATTTATCCTGATTCGAAACCAGACAGAAAGAAATAAGATATTGTCCTCCGCAAAAAAGAACAATCAAACATATTCTACGGAAAAAGGAAGGGACCAAACAAGGGGGGTCAGAAACAGGTCAGAAATAAGTTTCTGACTATGCAGATAATCAAGAGTTTGTCAGAAAGTCTCCAACATTGCATCGTTAAAAGGAGCAAGGTGAGTGTTAGAATACAACACAGATCGTTCCTCAAGGTCCCATTGCGATTTTGACGCCCCCCCCCCCCCCCACACACACACACAGTGAACGGAGAGAGCAATGTTCGAGACAGACAGGAGGCTCAGTGCAGTCAGAGCCGACGTTCATTACCGCAAGACTCTGCTTCTAGACCGCTACCTCCGATTACGAATGTCGCAACAATGAAAGTACGTCCTGCCTAGCTCCATTCTGTACATTAAAGCCATCTGTGGTGGCTGCTCGCGAAATTCTGGTTCCTAGCTGCGAAGTGAACTGGGTCACCCTTCTGTTAGCTTTTCACGCCAATCTCGTCTCAGGTTACTCGGCGCTGTTCTCTGTTGCTCAACGTTGTTTACCTAATTAGTTATACCTCCGCGGCGTGAAAGAGTGAGAGGGGCGGCTGGTGGAAATAAAAGTCGGTTCCCTTCAATAAAGAAACAAATGCAGCTGGGATTTCGAGACGGAGATTGCAGATAGTGGACTACTGACCTATAGCAAAATGACCCGCCGGTAGAAAAGCTGTCTGAAAGTAAACGTTTCAACAGTGATTGTTCAGCACTTTCATTGCTTAATGGGTCGCGTGGTTGGAAAACAATCCAATTGTGAGCATTAAATGTTGCATTAATACTCCATTCTAAAGATATACCGTTTACCAAACCATGAGTCGATGTATTTTATTAATAACAATAATTATAACAATAATAACAATGATAATCATTATCACATCGTAGTCATCATCATCAGTTTATGCAGGATAACTCGCCATAAAGACTAAATGTTATCTCTTTGGTTCTCATATCTCCTAGTCATCCAGTTCAGTTTTGTCATTTTTCCTGCTCATCCCACTACCTAGCCACATCTTCAAATTTGGTTTAGTTCATAGTATCTGATGAGCAAAGCTTCTAGATAACTGAGCATCGTCACTTAATAAGAGTAAGGTTTGAATGGAATACAAAAGATGGAAGTCTGAAACTAATTAAAGGAAGAAGAAAAATTTTTTAATGTCAAAAATCTCGAAGAACAGAAAGATAAATTTTAAGAGAATTAAGAGAAAGTTCGCTTAGCGGATCAGTAACAAAGATACTTATCACAGCAGCTAGACAAGTGGGTGGCTTGTACACATCTCAAAACCAATCAAAGAACCTGGCAAATAAAGCGATAAGTTTATTGGGAAAGAGAAGAAAAATGAAAGTACAAACAAAGATAAGACCGGGTACGAGGTCTGTTAAAAAATATGGAACATTCGTAATTTCGTGACAATGCTGTGTTCGAGAAAAATGCGGTTGACATCCTTGTTTAATGTGTAGCTGTCGGAAGTTTCATTGTTGTACGTCTGTTAGTTGTTGTTCAGTGCTGCATTGTCGAACAGTTTGAGATTTTCGAGATAGCAGAGTTAGAGGAGCAACGCGTCTGCATTCAATTTTGCGCGAAACTCAAGAAAACCTTTACACAGACACACCAAGAGATGCAGGAAGCCTACGGTGATGAGTCATTAAGCTGCGCTCGATGTTGTAAGTAGGTTCTTAAGTTTTTATGTTGGTAACGTCACCTAGTGCTCTATACGAAAATCACTGACTGTGTTATGTGCAGTCTGTGGCTGATTTGCATTGTTGGAACATTTGCTATTGTAGTGTTGGGCAGTTGGATGTGAACAGCATATAGTTTTGCGGACGATCTGGACGTGTGTCCGCCAGAAAAAGGAAATTTGTAAGACTGGATGTCATGAACTGATAGACTGGATGTCTGGCTGGGGCCCAGGCCCATGAATGTACATATTTGGAAACATTCTAAAACGAAACCATATGTGTTTTTTAACACAAACTTACGTTTTTTTAAATGGACCTCCTATATTTTTTCTTCAGCAATCCATAGCATGTCAAAGCACATACACAATGGCGTTGATTGCATCGCAATATTTCCATTACATCCCGAGATATTGAGACGCGAAGTTGACGCTTGAAACACCCGACATGCTCTGCTAGCGCACGTCCTGAGGCTCAGGCGTGAACCCTATGGCACTGCCTGGTAACACGGTGTACTACAGTTGGTCTGTGCGCGGAGACGAACGCAGAATAACAACAGCAGCAAGCGCTACATGCGGACACTGCGACAGCTAGACCAAACCACAACAGTGCACTACAGCCACACTCGTAAACACGGTCGTCATCGTAAACATGTCCCTGCAGTGGCCCGTGTTTGTTACAGCACGCAACAGAACGTCGGAGGTTTCAAGCGTCAACTTTAGGTTACAATATCTCCTCTACCGAGGACGCTCATGTGAGGAAAGTCAGCGAATTTGTGGGTGCCAGTCGATGACTGTTTGTCCGAAAAATTACAGAATAATGTAACATTTCGGTTGGACCATGTCATAAAATCCTTACACAGCATCTTGCAATGCAAGTTAGTCCTACAGCTCATGCTTCAAGGCCAAAAAGACCTTCGTCTCAAAATCCTGTCTCTGGCATGGTTGTGTGTGATGTCCTTAGGTTAGTTAGGATTATGTAGTTCTAAATCTAGGCGACTGATGACATCAGATGTTACGTCCCATAGTGATTAGAGCCATTTAAACCATTTTTTGCACGAAGACAGAGGCTATTAGCAAGCATGTGCCAAGAAATCACAAGGAAATTTAATTCAGTTGTATCTCCATCTTTAAAATTTAGCAATACCACGAAGGAAACTGTGAATTACGTATGGATGTTAAATGAGTTGGAAATTCGAGCTAATGGGAACTATGAACAATTGTGTGTGAGAAACTATCAACAGAAACTGAAATTCGCTTTCACAAGATACGATTGCGTTGTGCTCTGTTATTTGTTTACCGATGAGCCGTCATGCAAGGATATATGCCCGCCGTGAAGCGCATGCGTTGTACTCCACAGGTACGGCAGGGGGAGGGGGTGTATTTCTTTCTAGCCACCTGGTAAGCTAGGAATTAGGCAAACTTCAATATTTTAAAAAAAAAATACTTACAGTATATCATAGCATCTAAAATTTTGATACTGTATTTCTTCCTATACAAATGATTTCAGGGCAGCAGTTCCCTTGTTAGATCAGAGCATCACAGTTGTCGCCAATCTGGACTGGTTAGTGATTGTGGACGCACCTAATTAGGCACTGGGGTAAGTTTTGATCAAACTTTTTGGCATTCTTGGTTTACATCGCCCATTTGTAGAAAGTGGTGTACTGACCAAAAATTTATTCTGGTGCTTGCTGTATTAAACTAACTGAAGCGTTTGGACCAGGGGAGTGGTCAGAAACAGTTAAAAGAATTACGGTAAGTATTTAAAGTAAAAAATGGTCTCTGTTGTTATTAATTATGTGTTACAGGTCTTATGATATATGACGTTGTTTTAGAATTCCAAAACTTAAATTAAGCTCCACGTGTCAGTTAATGAAGCGTTCTTTTAAGTTATTTCTTAACACACCGTTTAAATTTTAAACCCTGGGCTTTGAGGGTAATGTTTAATGTTGAACATGCTTGTCATTTTATGAAATATAGTTTGTTTGTTTGTCCACTAGCGCACCACTAAATTTTAAACTTCCAACTGGAAGTAGTATTTAAATACAACCTTTCTTAATTATGTCAATAGAAGTAATTTAAGTACCGCAGGTGTGGGAGCTTAGCTAGTATAAGGACCGTAACCTTATGTGAGTGGACGATCAAGAACGAACTGCTCGTATTAAGAAGGGAGAAGAAGGGAGTAAGACAAGGCTGTAGCCTTTCGCCCCTACTCTTCAATCTGTACATCGAGGAAGCAATGATGGAAATAAAAGAAAGGTTCAGGAGTGGATTTAAAAAACAAGGTGAAAGGATATCAATGATACGATTCGCTGATGACATTGCTATCCTGAGTGAAAGTGAAGAAGAATTAAGTGATCTCCTGAACGGAATGGTCTAATGATTACACAGTATGGTTTGAGAGTAAATCGGAGAAAGACGAAGGTAATGAGAAGTAGTAGAAATGAGAACAGCGAGAAACTTAACATCAGGATTGATGGCCACGAAGTCAATGAAGTTAAGGAATTCTGCTACGTAGGCAGTAAAATAACCAATGACGGACGGAGCAAGGAGTACATCAAACGCAGACTCGCTATGGCAAAAAAGGCATTTCTGGCCAAGAGTTGATTCCGTATTTCTAGATTTCCGGAAAGCTTTTGACACCGTTCCTCACAAGCGACTTCTAATCAAGCTGCGGAGCTATGGGGTATGGTCTCAGTTGTGCAACTGGATTCGTGATTTCCTGTCAGGAAGGTCGCAGTTCGTAGTAATAGACGGCAAATCATCGAGTAAAACTGAAGTGATATCAGGTGTTCACCAGGGAAGCGTCCTGGGACCTCTGCTGTTCCTGATCTATATAAATGACCTGGGTGACAATCTGAGCAGTTCTCTTAGATTGTTCGCAGATGATGCTGTAATTCACCGTCTAGTAAGGTCATCCGAAGACCAGTATCAGTTGCAAAGCGATTTAGAAAAGATTGCTGTATGGTGTGTCAGGTGGCAGTTGACGCTAAATAACGAAAAGTGTGAGATGATCCACATGAGTTCCAAAAGAAATCCGTTGGAATTCGATTACTCGATAAATAGTACAATTTTCAAGGCTGTCAATTCAACTAAGTACCTAGGTGTTAAAATTACGAACAACTTCAGTTGGAAGGACCACATAGATAATATTGTCGGGAAGGCGAGCCAAAGGTTGCGTTTCATTGGCAGGACACTTAGAAGATGCAACAAGTCCACTAAAGAGACAGCTTACACTACACTCGTTCGTCCTCTGTTACAATATTGCTGCGCGGTGTGGGATCCTTACCAGGTGGGATTGACGGAGGACATCGAAAGGGTTCAAAAAAGGGCAGCTCGTTTTGTATTATCACGTAATAGGGGAGAGAGTGTGGCAGATATGATACACGAGTTGGGATGGAAGTCATTACAGCATAGACGTTTTTCGTCGCGGCGAGACCTTTTTACAAAATTTCAGTCACCAACTTTCTCTTCCGAATGCGAAAATATTTTGTTGAGCCCAACCTACATAGGTAGGAATAATCATCAAAATAAAATAAGAGAAATCAGAGCTCGAACAGAAAGGTTTAGGTGTTCGTTTTTCCCGCTCGCTGTTCGGGAGTGGAATAGTAGAGAGATAGTATGATTGTGGTTCGATGAACCCTCTGCCAAGCACTTAAATGTGAATTGCAGAGTAGTGATGTAGATGTAGATGTAGAGAAATCTACTAATATCAAATACCGGCCTTAATTTGAGGAAGAAATTTCTGAGGATGTACGTCTGGAATACAGCATTGTATGGTAGTGAAACATGGACTGTGGGAAAACCGGAACAGAAGAGAATCGAAGCATTTGAGATGAGGTGCTATAGACGAATGTTGAAAATTAGGTGGACTGATAAGGTAAGGAATGAGGAGGTTCTACGCAGAATCGGAGAGGAAAGGAATATGTGGAAAACACTGATAAGGAGAAGGGACAGGATGATAGGGCATCTGCTAAGACATGAGGGAATGACTTGAATGGTACTAGAGGGAGCTGTAGAGGGCCAAAACTGTAGAGGAAGACAGAGATTGGAATACGTCAAGCAAATAATTGAGGACGTAGGTTGCAAGTTCTACTCTGAGATGAAGAGGTGAGCACAGGAAAGGAATTCGTGGCTGGACATCCCTTCTGAACAGCACGTTGCAAGGCACCCCTTGCTCAATAATGTTCGTGTCTGGTGAGTTTGGTGGCCAGCGGAAGTGTTAAAACGCAGAAAAGTGTTCCAGGAGCCACCACTCTATAGCAGTTCTGTACGTATGGGGTGCGGGCAGAATAGGCACCAATCATCCGTATAATTGATTGTCTTCCATGGGCAATGGATCCAGCACCCTCAGTGCTGATGCCCAACTACCTGCCACGTCATTCCGGAATCTCCAAGTAGCGAGTGTGGGTGACTGTGGATAGGTGGCGGTAGGTAGGGATGTGGGTCGCCCAAGAGACGTCCCGAGATGGTCCGAGCGAGGGTGATAAACACTGTCCAAGTGGTGCAGTGGTTGGCGCAACTGCCTAGTAAGCAGGATATACCATCTTCGATAACAGTCCGACACACATTTTTCACTTGCTGCATAAAGTCCTGGTGCAGCAGACATCAATTGTCCCTTTTCTTTCTGCACCCTTCACCTTGAATTTACATAATAATTAGAAGTATCTTTCTGGTTTTTGTTTCTGACGCTTGCATTTTATGTGCCCGCTTTCAGATCAGCTATATCGCCGTTTATTAACAGGATAGTTGCACCGCACATAGAAACCACCTACGCTTAGCCAGTAATACCGAAATCTGCCCATCGCGCTACTTATAATAAACTGAATACTTGTGAAACACATCCAACGTGGAATATTTCCAAATGTCCTATAACAAATACACAGGTAAGATTTCTAAGATTTCTCACATGTAGAAAATGATCTACTGATTTTTTTTCCATTTTTATATATTTTGCACTTCACAGAAATGCTCGTGGAGCATGGACATTGATTTAAAAATTTACCTCTGTCAGGAATCAAACCCAGGCCCCTTACGTGGCAGAGCTGTACAGCCTATCGAAAAAGGCATGTTACTTTACTGAGACTTCTGAACCACACGTACCATAAATACTCGTACAAACAAAAGCAAAAATCCAGTTGCAGTGCGGTCTCCTAGTCAGACAGTCTAAGAGGGTGCAAGAAGAAAAAAGATTTAACTTGCGAAATGAAAAGTATATATATGTTTACTTTTTTATATGTGTGTAATTATTTAACAGGGTATTCGTGATTAAAGTCCCAGTTTCAAAACGCAGTAGAAACAGAGCCACCAGTCAGAACGACGTCAAATTTGAACGGTATATTATTGACGCAGGGGGAACGACATGGAAAAAAATGTTAACGAAAATTGGACCAATAGATGGCGCGGCAAGCCTTAGAATGTGCACACAACAGCCGCGCGTCACACTGCTGTCCCTCAGTTTGCCTTCCACCATCACTGTCTCCGCGAAGGATCGCGCTGCTGTTAAAGCCCTTTCACAAGAATGTTGCTGTGCGCCAGTATAAAGAAAGGCATTGGTCCAATGTCTGCTAATCATATGGAGAAAATGATTACAACATTCCAAAAGACATGTTCTTCTGAAATGCAGTGTTGGCAGAGTGAGGAAGGCAGTTGATTCGACGTCTGTCGAAGATGAAGCCGCAGCACTGCAGGAGGCGTCGAGCGGTGGTGTGGAGACATGCAGTGTATGGGGAATTGCCTGAATGCTGGACATGCCTACGACCACGGTCATAAGATCCTATCAAACATCCTGCATTACCATCCATACAAAATAACCCGTGTTCAGGACTTGCTCCCTGCTGACCTGCCAGTGAGACAAATGTTCACTCTGGAATTTCTTGCATGGAAGTAGACAATGAATGGCAATGGTATATTCTGGAGACAGGCAAAGTGCGTTTCCATCTCTAGAGACATGTAAACACGCAGAATTGCAAAATATTGACAACAGAAAATCCGCACGCACATCAACCGTTACTACTTTATTTTGCAAAGCTGACTATGTGAAGCAGGTTCGAATCCTGCCTCGGGCATGGATGTGTGTGATGTCCTTAGGTTAGTTAGGTTTAAGTAGTTCCAAGTTCTAGGGGACTGACGACCAGAGATGTTAAGTCCCATAGTGCTCAGAGCCATTTGAACCATGTTTTATGTGAAACAGGTTAACGGCATCGTTTATCGTAGGGCAGTATGTTTCTCGAGAAGATTAGTCCCATCGGTCCTGTTACCTGCACCGTCACTGGTAAACGCCGTAAGAGTCTTTTGCGCACCAACGTCAGTCGAACGCATCAACAGCGTGGCTCGGAGGACTCATAATTTTGCTGCAAGATGTCACTTCTCCGCACATTCCACAGCGAGTGAAGCGGCTGCTGTAGAGGCGTTTCGGAACCACCAGAATTATCAGCCGTCATATCCTTACAGCGTATCGTCCAGATCACCTGGTCTTAAGCCGTGTGATCCTACGGTCGGTCGGTTGGGGCAGAGCAGCGAGGAAGTCTCCGGGGCGCATAGTCAGGCCGGAGTCGCTGGCGGCGTGTACGCATGGTTGGAGTTGCGAGGCGCTTCTTGCGAGGGTTACCAAGTTTGTCGTCCACCGATCATGGACACTAAAGTTGAGTACTCACTTAACCTACTATCAAGCCTTACCTGCTATCACATCTCTTCGTTTGATCCTGGTTGTCGCTTTCTGGGAGATTCCCTTGACCAACAACGTGCGTGCATTGAAGTCGGCTACAATTGCAGCCAACTTCCTGTGTGGTGTTTAACTTAATTTAATCCATTCCTTCATTAATGAAGTGTACCAGCGGTATCTTCTGCCTTGTGGCCGTTGACGTTCTGGTGACCTGCCCTGGTCGTTGACGAAGTTTTCGGCAGTGGTTTTTCCTCGTCGGTGCCGTCCAGCACGGCGTGTAGTTCGCCAGTTTTAGGCGTTTATTCTGACTTGTCTGGACTGGGCACCAGTATCCAGAACGTTGTGCTGTTGACATCTTGTTGTCATCTTGCTGGTCGAGTTGAGCAGAACTGATCTTGTTGGTTGGTTCGTCGGCTGGCTTTTGGTAGTGTTGCCTTCCGATTAAGAGGTTGTTGGTCTGTCTGTCTGTCTCACCTAAACGTGCGTTAGTGTTACCTTCCCAGGCCGATCCTTGGAGCCTTCGGAGCGCAACTCCTTGTCTTTTACATAGTGATTTCCTTTTAGTGTTAAGTACTATGTATCGTCTACAGCCGAGTCTTAGCTTATTAAAATTGCAAGGCTTTTCTTCTTAGGCGTTAAGCCGTAAAAATACAAATGTTTCTTGTTATGTGGCCTTCAGCCGAATTTTCCAGTCTAGATTAAAAATTGGAAATTTTTTGTCTGGGCTTTAAGCCGTGAGATTGTTTGGGTTTCGTATGTGGCCTTCAGCCGAGTTTTATGTGAAGTGTTTCAGGGTAAAGCCTTTAGCCTATTTTAGTTGAAATTTGGAAGCTGTCCCCTTTAGGCCTTAAGCCGTAAAATTGTTTTCTGCATGGTGTGTGGCCTTCAGCCGAGTTTTAATCTCTCTTAAATTAAAAATTAAAAATCCTTGCCTTGCCCTTAAGTCATAAGATTGTTATTCTTTGGGATGAGGCCTTCAGCCGAGATTTACACGAAACATTTTACGATAAGGCCTTCAGCGTTTTCCAATTGACAGTTCTTCTTCCTAGGCCTTAAGCTTCTTACATTTTTCTACATTTAGAGCCAGAGGCCATTCATCAAACCAACTAGAAATTTTGTTGAAGCCATCTTGTATCTGCTAATAGCCAGTCGATGACGACAGCTTCTCTTGCATCACAGCATCATCAGCTGGCTACCCTGTCCCCCATATCATCTAGGTACAGATAAAATTATAGTGGTCCTATCACACTTCCCTGAGACACTCCTGACGATATCCTCGTCTCTAACAGATCGCGTTGGCGCAGTGGCTAGCACACTGGACTCGCCTTCGGGGAGACGACGCTTCAAACCTGCGTCCGGCCATCCTGATTTCGTTTCTCCGTGATTTCCCTAAATCGCTTCAGGCAAATGCTGGGATGGCATGACCTACTTCCTTCCCAATCGTTCTCTAATCCGATGAGACTGATGACCTTGCTGTTTTGTCCCTTCTCCTCCCAAATCAACCAATCAACCTTATCCCTGATAAAGAGTCTGCGTGGGGATAAAAGACTGGGTTCTGCTGTCGAGAATTCGTCCGGGTTGTATGGCCGTAGTCCATGGAGTTTTACAACCGTATAACAGGAGGCCTAAGGACAACGATAGGATACAGCGATGGAAGAATACGATTTCTCTACCCTTCATCAAAAAAGTAACCGATCAAGTCGGCAAGATTTTAAAGAAACATAACGTTCTACTGATTTTCAGACCAACTAAGAAAATAGGCCAACCACTTCGTTCCGTTAAGGACAAACACGCCCCTCTGTCTGCAAGTGATGTATACAAGATTTCATGCATGTGGTAGGGTCTACATTAGAACAACAAAGAGAAGTGTGAACAGACGGTTGATGGAACATAAAAGTCTTTGCCGACTAGGGAAAACAGACATGTCAGCCGTGGCGAAACATGCTCTTCAGTCGGGTGATCACATAGTGAAATTTTCGGAAACTGAAGTATTATGTACTATGACGAACAATTATCCGTGGCTATATAGAGAAGCCATCGAAATGTATAAACATGGGGATAATTTTAACAGAAAAGAAGAAGCTATGGAACTAAGCGATATATGGACTGTGGCACTACAGATTCGATGAGAAGTTTTTATCTTTGACTTACTATGATCGATAGTTATATTTTATCCTTGACAAGGTTTATCTCTGCTATCAAGTGAAACCCAGATCACGCCCACTTTACATGGTACTTAGAACGTTCTGCGACGTCACACTCGACAGACGGCAAGGCTCGGCACAACCAGCAGCACCTCCGAAGATGTCCAACGTAGCTTTGGACGCAACGTCAGGGATAGAAGAGTTCCATGGACCATGGCCATACAGCCCGGAAGAATTCTCGGTAGCTGAAACATCCGGTAGTGAAAGAGTTCGTTGTATGATACTGAGTTCTTTTACTTAAGTGGTTTATACAAACGAAACGACACAGTTTTCAGAGACTTTACTGGTCTCCTTCAGATATGATTTTATGTTTATAGACTGAAGCGGTGAGCGAAAATCTGTATCGAGGCCGGGAATCGAACCTGGATCTGCTGCTTACTAGGCACGTGCGTTAGCCACTAAGCCAACTCGGCGCAACTGTTCACACACCTTCACCTCACCCTGAAACGTCTCCCCCTGAAGGAGGCATGCCAGGTTAACCTGTGCAGCTATGTGAACCTCTGTGCCGAGTTGGCTTAGCGGCAAACGCATGTGCCTAGTAAGCAGCAGATCCAGGGTCGATTCCCGGCCTCGATACAGATTTTCTCTCGCCACTTCAGTCTATATACACTACTGGCCATTAAAATTGCTATACCAAGAATAAATGCAGATGATGAACGGGTATTCATTGGACAAATATATTATGCTAGAACTGACATGTCATTACATTTTCACGCAACTTGGGTGCATATATCCAGAGAAATCAGTACCCAGAACAACCACCTCTGGCCGTAATAACGGCCTTGATATGCCTGGGCATTGAGTCAAACAGAGCTTGGATGGCGTGTACAGGTACAGCTGCCCATGCAGCTTCAACACGATACCACAGTTCATCAAGAGTAGTGCCTGCGAATTGTGACGAGCCAGTTGCTCGGCCACCATTGACCAGACGTTTTCATTTTGTGAGAGATGTGGAGAAAGTGTTGGCCAGGGCAGCAGTCGAACATTTTCTGTATCCAGAAAGGCCCGTACAGGACATGCAACATACGCTCGCGCATTATGTAGGGGCTGAAATGTAGGGTTTCGCAGGGATCGAATGAAGGGTAGAGCCACGGGTCGTAACACATTTGAAATATTACGTCCAAAGTGCCGTCAGTGCGAACAAGAGGAGACCGAGACATGTAACCAATGGCTCCCCCATACCATCACGCCGGGTGATACGCCAGTATAGCGATGACGAATACACGCTTCTAATGTGCGTTCACCGCGATGTCGCCAAACACGGGTGCGACCATCATGATGCTGTAAACGGAACCTGGATTCATCCGAAAAAGTGGAGTTTTGCCATTCGTGCACCCAGATTCGTAGTTGAGTACACCATCGCAGGCGCTCCTGTTTGTGATTCAGCGTCAAGGGTAACCGCAACCGTGGTCTCCGAGCTGATACTCCATGCTGCTGCAAACGTTGTCGAACTGTTCGTGCAGATGGTTGTTGTCTTTCAAAAGTCCCCATCTGTTGACTCAGGGATCGAGACGTGGCTGCACGATCCGTTACAGCCATGCGGATAAGATGCCTGTCACCTCGACTGCTAGTGATACGAGGCCGTTGGGATCCAGCACGGCGTTCCGTATTACCCTCCTGAACCCACCGATTCCATATTCTGCTAACAGTCATTGGATCTCGACCAACACGAGCAGCAATGTCGCGATAGCCTACAAACAGACCTTTATCAAAGTCGGAAACGTGATGGTACGCATTTCTCTTCCTTACACGAAGCATCACAACAAGGTTTCAGCATGCAACGTCAGTCAACTGCTGTTTGTGTATGAGAAATCGGTTGGAAACTTTCCTGGTGTCAGCACGTTATAGGTGTCGCCACCGGCGCCAACCTTGGTGAATGCTCTGAAAAGCTAATCATTTGCATATCACAGCATCTTCTTCCTGTCGGTTAAATTTCGCGTCTGTAGCACCTCATCTTCGTGGTGTAGCAATTTTAATGGCCAGTAGTGTATATAAAATACTTAAGTAGTTTTCGAGCCAGTGATATACCTGGGGACCTTTGCCATATGGTCATATCTTCGTTGTCGGTCTGTAGTGCTGCACACCTTTCCGGAAATCTAGAAATGTGGAATTTGTCTCTTATGATTCATTCATAGTTGGGAGTACATCATGTGAGAGAAACGCTACCTTAGTTGTATCATGCGAGAAAAGGGCAAGCTGAGTTTCGCACCAGCAGTGATTTTGTGAAACCATCCTGACTCGTGGACATATGCCGCTCGATCTCAGGAAAATTGATTACATTTGAACTGTGAATAAGTTCAAGGATTCTAAAGCAAACCGATGTTAGGAATATGGGTCTGTAATTTTGGGCGTCCATTATTCTAACCTTCCTGTGTACAGGAGTCACCAACGTTTTTTTCCAGTCACTTGGGACCCTATCTCACAGAAGAGCTTTGCGATAAATCCGAGCTAGGCAAGGAGTCAATGCCGTAGAGTACCATCCGTTCCTGGCGATTTATTTGTTTTCAACTCTTTCAGTTTTTTTCTCTACGCCAGGGTAATTATTATTGTGTTATGTCCTATGTTTGATGATCGCACGACGGTGCTGGGGCAGACTTAATTTCCGTGCGGTGCGCTTTACTGCAGTTGCGGTCAGTAAACTGACGGCCTGCGCCGTTAGGTCGCGCAAGGCCGTATCGTAAGGTCGGCGGCGCGGAATCCCGCTCCGTCACGGCGCTAGGCGAGGCGCGGCCCAATAGCAGCGCGGCTGCCACTGCCAGGGCAGCACAGCACAGGGCAGGACGGGACGGGACAGGACAGGCTTTCATTAGCGGTAATTGCGGCTCCGATAATTTGGAAAGCGGGCGCGCCGGGCCGCGGTTTTGGGCCGAACTGGGCCGCCGAGTCGAAAGTGGACCGTGACGTAACGGCCACGCCCACCCCTCATGTCCTCTGCTTCCGACAGCGTCGGCTCTGCCGGCCGTGCGTACATATGCCACCGGGAATGCTAACTGTCCGTATGTCTAGGCAGGCTAGGTGTCGCATTTGTTAAGGCAATGGACGTGGATCAGAAACGGGATCAAAATGTCTATTGTTTATTGCAGCGGTGGCCATTAAAATAGCAACACTGGAAGGACAAATAACGATATTCTACTTATTGGGCGTTTCAGTATACTAGGAAGATGCTTGAATTTAAAATTACTGGACGCTAGACAGCGTGGTCATAAGATCCCTTTCACGAGATCGTGGTACTGGGCAAGGAGTAGTTCCTCGTAAAGCAACGGCCACATAACTACAGCCATAGCCATAAAAATGTCGGATGAAGTCTCTCCTACACATCAGCTAGAACGTTACGACCACCTGCCTAATAGCCGGTATGTCCACCTTTGGCACGGATAACAGCGGCGAAGGGTCGTGGCATGGAAGTAGTGAGACCTAGGTAGGTCGCTGGAGTCAGTTGGCACCACATTTGCACACACAAGTCACCCATTTCCCCAAATTCCGCGGTGGAGTGTGGGGGTGGAGGGGGGGGGGGGGCAATGAGCTCTGACGCCACGTTGTATCACAATCCAGATCTGCTGAGTTGGGGGATGGGGGGGGGGGGGGGGCACATATCAACTGGAACTCGCCACTGTGTTCCGGCCTTGTGCCTTGGTGCATTGTCTTGTTGAAATATGCCACTGTTGTCAGGAAACATGGTCGTCATGAAGGCGTGTACGTGGTCTGCAACCGGTGTACGATACTCCACGGTCGTCATGACGTCTTGCACGAGCTCTACTGGGTTCATAATACCAATGTGAATATTCCACAGCGCATAATGGAGCCGCCGTTAACTCGTCTCCATCCTCCAGTATACGTGTCAATGAACTGCTCCCCGGGAAGACGATGGATTCGTCCCCTCTCTTCTGCATGATGGTCAGGATATCTGAATTCGTCAGTCCATGCAACTCTCTGCCACTGCGCCAACGTCCAGTGGCGGTGGTATGTGCCCATTTCAGTCGTAGCTGCCGATGTTGTAATGTTAACATTGGCACATGCATGGGTCATCGCCTACGGAAGACCATCGTTAGAAGTGTTCAGACACACTTGTACTTTTCCCAACTGATGTTACACTACTGGCCATTAGAGTTGAAACACCACGAAGATGACGTGCTACAGACGCGGAATTAACCGACAGGAAGAAGATGCTGTGATATGCAAATGATTAGCTTTTCAGAGCAGTCACGCAAGGTTGGCGCCGGTGGCGACACCTACAACGTTATGACATGAGGAAAGTTTCCAAACGATTTCTCATACACAAACTGCAGCTGTCCTGCATTGCATGCTGAAACGATGTTGTGATGCCTCATGTAACGAGGAGAAATGCATACCATCACGTTTCCGACTTTGATAAAGGTCGTATTGTAGCCTATCGCGATTGAGATATATCGTATCGCGACATTGCTGCTCGCGTTGGTCGAGACCCAATGACTGTTAGCAGAATATGGAAACTGTGGGTTCAGGAGGGTAATACGAAACACCGTGCTGGATCCCAACGGCCTCGTATCACTAGCAGTCGAGATGACAGGCATCTTATCCGCATGGCTGTAGCGGATCGTGCAGCCATGTCTCGATCATTGAGTCAACAGATGGGGACGTTTGAAAGACAACAACCATCTGCACGAACAGTTCGACGACGTTTGCAGCAGCATGGACTATCAGCTCGGAGACCATGGTTGCGGTTACCCTTGACGCTGAATCACAGACAGGAGCGCCTGCGATGGTGTACTCAACGACGAATCTGGGTGCACGAATGGCAAAACTCCACTTTTTCGGATGAATCCAGGTTCCGTTTACAGCATCATGATGGTCGCACCCGTGTTTGGCGACATCGCGGTGAACGTACATTAGAAGCGTGTATTCGTCATCGCTATACTGTGGTATCACCAGGCGTGATGGTATAGGCGTGCCATTGGTTACATGTCTCGGTCATCTCTTGTTCGCACTGACGGCACTTTGGACGTAATATTTCAGATGTGTTACGACCCGTGGCTCTACCCTTCAATCTATCCCTGCGAAACCCTACATTTCAGCCCCTACATAATGCGCGACCGTATGTTGCATGTCCTGTACGGGCCTTTCTGGATACAGAAAATGTTCGACTGCTGCCCTGGCCAACACTTTCTCCACATCTCTCACAAAATGAAAACGTCTGGCCAATGGTGGCCGAGCAACTGGCTCGTCACAATTCGCCAGTCACTACTCTTGATGAACTGTGGTATCGTGTTGAAGCTGCATGGGCAGCTGTACCTGTACACGCCATCCAAGCTCTGTTTGACAATGCTGCGGCATATCAAGGCCGTTATTACGGCCAGAGGTGGTTGTTCTGGGTACTGATTTCTCAGGATCTATGCACCCAAATTGCGTGAAAATGTAATCACATGTCACTTCTAGTATAATATGTTAGTCCAATGCATACCCGTTTATCATCTGCATTTCTTCTTTGTGTAGTTTTTTTCATGGCCAGTAGTGTAGTTCTGCCACGTTTCGCTGCCTGTCCCGTTTTACCAATTTGGCTAGCTTATAACGTTGAACATCTATAGGAGGGGTAACTGCCCAACCCTATGACATCTGGTCGTGGCTTTACCTTGGTTTCACCAATTGTTGAAGACACTTACCAAATCATTCCTCGAACACCTGATAAATTGTGCAATTTCCGAAAGGCTCCTGCCAAGCCTCTGGGCCATTACAATCTGCTCTCCAACACACTCATATTGCTCGCCTTTCCATTCTACATATGGGCAACACGCTCAGTGATACCACACGTATCGTGCAAGTGTGTTGCTAGCAGTCGTTCCTCTTCAGGTGACTCTGACTTCGCCTGTACAGGATAGTAGGTCGGTGGTCATAATGTTCTGGTTATCAGTGTATTCAGTGTATTCATACCATTATCACTAATAAAAAAAAAAAATAAAGCCCTGGAAGACTGTAAGATGACTAGATCACCGCGAAGCTAATGGGGTGAACAAGACACTGAAAGACGCATTAGAACCCTCACCCAGTTAAATGGGACAGTAATCCCGACGTCACACACTATGTGAACAATTTCTTTGATTTCGTTCCGTTGTCGCTTGAAGTCGAGAATAACTCTCTAGGGAGACCAATGTTCAAAAAATGGTTCAAAGGGCTCTGAGTACTAGGGGACTTAATATCTATGGTCATCAGTCACCTAGAAATTGAAACTACTTAAACCTAACTAATCTAAGGACATCACGAGGCAGAGAAAATCCCTGATTCCGCCGGGAATCGAACCCGGGAACCCATGTGCGGGAAGCGAGAACGCTACCGCTCGACCACGAGCTACGGACGCAGACCAAAGGCTTCCCTCTTATAAGCATACATGACGACTTGGTGTATCGTGAGGATGACGCAGCAAACACTGCATTCCGATGGGTGTTCATGCCTCAGGAAATGCGTCACTGGGCCCGCCTGATTAGCCGTTCGGTCTAACGCACTCATTTTAGAGTGGGGAGGCGTGACGGACTTCGGCGCGAATCCGCCCTGCGGATTAGTGTCGAGGTCCGGTGTGCCGGCTAGTCTGTGGATGGTTTTTAAGGCGGTTTTCCATCTGCCTTGGCGAAAGCGGGCTGGTTCCCCTTATTCCGCCTGAGTTACACGATGTCGGGGATTGCTGCACAAACAGTGTCTCCACGTAAGCGTACACCTCAATTACTCTAGCACGCAAAAATTGTGGTTATACTCGTCTGGTGTGAGACGTTCCTAGTGGCGCGGGGGGGGGGGGGGGGGGGGGCGAACCGTAAATAACCTGGGCGGCGGTGGGGTGAGTGGACTGCTGTAGCCTGTTGTGCGGTTGTCTACCACTGCGACTACGGCGGGGACGAAGCCTGTCGTTTCTGGGTCCCCCGGTTCAATAGAATACAATACAATACTACGTGTAACTGGGCAGTGACCGATTCAAAGGTGAGTGAGGATCACCTCGTCCCTTCACGGAGTTCGAATTCGAAAAGAAGTGCACTATTGGCGAATTGTCCGTTTGACAGTCTTCATCTGGCTGTTGGTCACTTCGAGTCAGTGCCTCGCCCACTCAGCCAATCTTCTGTCCCTCACAACACGACAGCCTGTAAGGAAACATTAGGTTGAACTGTGGTGTTTTCCTGGCACGCTGCTTCCGCTGCTCTGTTAGATTCCTCATTCCCCTCGATTACTATTCATCCAGAGACGCAGCAGAAGGCTTCTGGAGGGAGGAGAATAACAACGTTAAGTTTCGCGTTCTGGTTCTAGACGGAGCAATCGGGTCGACCAACCACCATGTTATCACCTGCTAATGGATGAAGTGTGGAGGGGAATGAGCTCAGCACACCGCTCTCCCGCTCGTTGTCGTATATTTTCGTCTTGAAACAGCTACTAATCGGTAATGTAGGTCCTCAGTTGGGCTCTCGAGGCTGAGTGCACAAGAGCTGCCACTTTGTGTCGCAACACTGGCATCAACCCTGCTGTGCAGAGAGTCGGACTGAGCTTGTTTGACCCCCCCCCCCCCCCAAAAAAAAACTAAGAACTAGTTAAACCTAACTAACCTAAGGACATCACACACATCCATGCCCGAGGCAGGATTCAAACCTGCGACCGTAGCGGTGGCGCGGTTCCAGACTGTAGCGCCTAGAACCGCTCGGCCATTTCGGCCGGCCTTGTTTGACAGACACGGCTACGTCTTTCCACGCTGCTTTATCTCTGTGGCGAAGTTCATAAGTCGTAGTAGCTCGGTGGCGGCGTGCTAGTCTCTCGAAAGTTCATGACCAGATGTTTTCAATAATCTATTGAACGTTGGGGCTAGGACAACAGTCGAACTCCCGTTCTGTCGAGGTAAGTCTGAACTCGTCGAAATATAACTTCGTGGAGACCTAGAAGATACGGCACAACCACTGGCCTCAGTAATGTCATAAATGTAGCGCCTGCTGCCCAAACTGCCGGCTGTGTCTAACAGAGGTAATCCTTTGGTGTACTCAGCAGCACCGCATACCATCCCGTCACGTACACCCTTATGATCGTGGCCAGTGCAGTCTGGTAAAGTTCGTTCTTACTGGAGCCTGCACAAACGCATGCGTCCATCGTCACAGAGTAAGTAGAACAATTTGCCTGGAAAGACGACGTGGTGGCGCTCCTGTGTCATGCATTGTCGTTGGGCGTGCCACTGTCGGCTTGTGTCTCTTAGCTGCCGCATCAAGGAAACCGAAATGGTGGCCACTACGCCGACAGTGCGTCACTATAGCCGTGTGGGTTGCTCTCTTGCGGAAAACAAATCCATTTCACGACGCGACGTGGCTCTATGATCCTGCACGGCCGAACGAACAATACGTCTGTCATCTTGAATCTAGTGACGTGCGGTCACTGAAGTCCCCCCTGGCGTCGATTATGTTTCTCGAGAGCCTATCGATTTTATATTCGCATGACAGTCGTCGGATCTCCACGAACACGAGCACCAGTGTTGCTGAACCATAAACTGCAGTTCCATAGATCATGACTGTCGAATATCTACTCGTGGTGGTAATATTCTTCTTGTACGAGGGATAACAAGCTTTCTCCACAACAATCAACATTCAAATGTAGTTTCTGAATGATAATCCCGATGTGTAATCTTTCCTTATACACGGGATGTAGATTCAGTTACTTCTATCGACTTTGTGCAGTTGAGCCGAAATGCTAGTCATCGTGTCCAAGTATGTAGTATATTGTACTTAATGTCCATTTGGCTTTTGTTGCTTGTCGTATTCACGTTGTTTCAATTTTAATGGTCATTAGTGTAGTTATTATTTTCCCTGTTTCCTATAAAGCAGATGAGAACAATTTGATCTACATGGTAATGCCGGATAGAGTAGTAATCCTTGACATCTTCTCTCGTGTTTTAAACATTTCACATCCAGAGACAGTTGTGTCTCAGTATTGTTTGGGTACCAAGAAATTGTCACCTGCAGTAACAATTATATCTAGCGGCATTTGCATCCTAAATCAAATAGGAGAGTTAAATACAATATAGTGATTCACTTTAATAATAGAGAACTAAAAAGAAAGCTAAAATGTCTATTAAAGTGTTGTATATAAATCCGCTTTTATACGTAAGAGATTCTTGTTTCTATCGGATAATCCTGGTAACTGAGTCCACTGCAAAGCCTTTGGTGTATCGTTACTGTACTGTACTTAGTCTCGCCTGTCACATGTGGGTATTTTTATTAGCTTTACACGCCGGTATTGAAACTGTTGTGCAGTGAGATGTCTAAACGGTGGCTCTTTCACTGTCCAATCAATATTTATGTAAAAAAAGTTCTTAGGCTTCGATCTCACTTACGGAGTTCAGAAAGTGGTGTGACAGATGTTAGGATGTTTGGTTGGGAAGCACAGCAACCAAATTGCTGAAGCGTAGTCTTCATCCGATAGGCAGTACGAAGAGCGGGTATTATGCTACAGGATGATCCCGTCCGACAGCATTCGTGGGTGTTTTGATTCCGAGGTGAGTCGCAGTTTGTGCAAAGTGTCTTCATCACACTGGACATTAACAGTGGTTCGATGCTCAGGGAACCCGACGAGCAGAGGGGGCCCTGCAGTTGATGAAGATGGTCATCATGACGTTACCGGAACTTGTGTGAACAGCCTCGGGATTCTTGTGCGGGGGAGATAAGGGATGCTTCCATCGTTGGCTTTGACCTCTCGGTCTGTTTGAATGCTGTCGCACGGAGTCATCCTGTTGCACGATACCACCCACCCTCACACTGCCAATCGGATGAACTATGTCCAACAATAGTGTCAGTCATCTGTGTAACTTTAAAGTGTGGTGCAGGAACAAAAGTTACGTGGCCTACCATGTTAATGTGTAACTTTTATTTGGAGTCCTTCGCAGTTACCCACAGTGTAGCCGTTTTTGGTCCAAGAACTGTAAATCTTCAATAACTTCTTGCTTACAGGCATTTGGTTTTCTCATACTGGAGAACATTGTAAAGAAAAATATCAAGTCGTCATGCATTATTGACAGTTTGTCACGAATAGTGCTAGAATAAGGTAACTTCTGATATTAGAAGACGATGCTGCCATTCACCGTTTCTGCACAAAAGCCATATTCATGTTACTTCCGATTGTAGAACTCTAGAAAATGTACAGTTAATTGATCATTGACGTTACCGAACCAGTTGTGAAGTGCCTGGTGGCTGTCTTACATACTGGAATGTGTCCAAGTAGTTTATTTTGACCATAATGTCACCCCTGTAAACCGGATTCAAAACATGAGAACAAACCACAATGTATTTAAGTAACACTGTAAGAAACTTTGACTTTTATAGGTTTCCCTCGGAAGGAATGAAGTGCAAACTGTTTTGGCTAAGTGGAAAGACACTTAACTGGACAGTGATGCAGGCCCTTGAGTAACTCGGTTCTGTTACTAGCTGCAATACTGTCCATCTGCTAAAACAGGGCTCATGTGACTATAGGCAGGCCGAGAAAAGCAGCTCATGATTCCTAAGGCACACACAGTCCACATGGCTTCTGATTCTGTCCCACGTAGTCCATCTGGCTTCTGATTCTGGCGCACATCGCATTTCCAATGGTCTAAGAAGCTATACACAGAGCAAAGGAGGGTGAGAATTTCATCTTCTTATACATGAGGACTTTACAGCCATTACCAGAATCAAATCCAAGTCCTTCCTATGGAAAACAACTGAAACTCTTAAGAATGAGGATAGAAGATGTGGGACACATTCAACCCTAGGAATCACAGCCTACTGTTGGAGGAGGTCGTAAATCAAATAGTTAAAATGCTGTTTAAAAATGATATATTACAACAAGTGGTTTTTGTGTTATAAGCAGTGTGTCAGAACCCCACCTATAACTTCCTTAGCTTGTTTGCAAGCTTGAGTGTTTTAAGTATTTTGGTATGGGGAATCCTTAAAGTGCTATCCCAATGCGGTGTTTCTGGTGAAAGACGTCTGTGCGCCTGTCCAATGACACTCCTTTAATGTGACTGAATGCAACCCCTTCCAGTGGCGTACTTGTACTTGCGCGACAGCAAAGACACCAGAGCGGCGTGAGACTTGACTGCTCTGTTCATGTGCCCCCTTCATCTGTCCTTCTCCTCCTTCTCCCTCTCTCTGTTCACATCCTCCTCCTTCCTCTCTCTGTCCATCTCATCCTCCCCTCCCCCATCAGTCCATCTCCTCCTCTTCCCCCCTTCATCTCCTTCGCCTTATTCTCGTTATCTACCTCTTACTCCTCCGCTCTCTGATCAGCCATACTCGTTCCCACATGTGTCACCTGGAATGCCTGCCAATACTGCTTGCACAGTTCGCTTGTCCTGTAGGAAAGCCAAGCTGTCTGGCATAAGAAACCTGTTTCACCCCCATCACTATTCGCACACCTATGAGTGCTAGATGCGTCTTACCTCCACAGTAATTTTTTCCAGGCAATAAGTGCTATGTGTACCAGGTGTGGTTGAAATCGACCTCGTGGTATAGGAGGAGATGTGGAATACACATACATTAATTTTTATTATACATACGAATGTTTATGTGCTTTGAAATGGTCGTAACTTATTTTGTATTTTATTTTTTGTGTTTTAAAATCGTCTCGACAGAGCATTGGGACTGGTTAAGGCACTTTGTAACACATCTTGTGTTATGCACCTCCTCTGACTCGCACCTGCGCGTCACTGTCGCCGAGGTGGAACTGGATCCTGTGCCTGGTGGACTGGTGTGGCAGTGTAGGTTCTGCATCATATGGTGCTGTGATCTTGGTTGCAAGGGCACATTCTGTGATGTAACACTCGCATTCACAGCTGTCACAACATTAGATACACTTGCTAGCACTTGGTTACATTCGCACTTTTGTGCTTATACACTCCTGGAAATTGAAATAAGAACACCGTGAATTCATTGTCCCAGGAAGGGGAAACTTTATTGGCACATGATCACATGATCACATGATCACACTGACAGAACCACAGGCACATAGACACAGGCAACAGAGCATGCACAATGTCGGCACTAGTACAGTGTATATCCACCTTTCGCAGCAATGCAGGCTGCTATTCTCCCATGGAGACGATCGTAGAGATGCTGGATGTAGTCCTGTGGAACGGCTTGCCATGCCATTTCCACCTGGCGCCCCAGCTGGACCAGCGTTCGTGCTGGACGTGCAGACCGCGTGAGACGACGCTTCATCCAGTCCCAAACATGCTCAATGGGGGACAGATCCGGAGATCTTGCTGGCCAGGGTAGTTGACTTACACCTTCTAGAGCACGTTGGGTGGCACGGGATACATGCGGACGTGCATTGTCCTGTTGGAACAGCAAGTTCCCTTGCCGGTCTAGGAATGGTAGAACGATGGGTTCGATGACGGTTTGGATGTACCGTGCACTATTCAGTGTCCCCTCGACGATCACCAGAGGTGTACGGCCAGTGTAGGAGATCGCTCCCCACACCATGATGCCGGGTGTTGGCCCTGTGTGCCTCGGTCGTATGCAGTCCTGATTGTGGCGCCCACCTGCACGGCGCCAAACACGCATACGACCATCATTGGCACCAAGGCAGAAGCGACTCTCATCGCTGAAGACGACACGTCTCCATTCGTCCCTCCATTCACGCCTGTCGCGACACCACTGGAGGCGGGCTGCACGATATTGGGGCGTGAGCGGAAGACGGCCTAACGGTGTGCGGGACCGTAGCCCAGCTTCATGGAGACGGTTGCTAATGGTCCTCGCCGATACCCCAGGAGCAACAGTGTCCCTAATTTGCTGGGAAGTGGCGGTGCGGTCCCCTACGGCACTGCGTAGGATCCTACGGTCTTGGCGTGCTGCCGGCCGCGGTGGTCTCGCGGTTCTAGGCGCGCAGTCCGGAACCGTGCGACTGCTACGGTCGCAGGTTCGAATCCTGCCTCGGTCATGGATGTGTGTGATGTCCTTAGGTTAGTTAGGTTTAAGTAGTTCTAAGTTCTAGGGGACTAATGACCACAGCAGTTGAGTCCCATAGTGCTCAGAGCCATTTGAACCATGTTGGCGTGCATCCGTGCGTCGCTGCGGTCCGGTCCCAGGTCGACGGGCACGTGCACCTTCCGCCGACCACTGGCGACAACATCGATGTACTGTGGAGACCTCACGCCTCACGTGTTGAGCAATTCGGCGGTACGTCCACCCGGCCTCCCTCATGCCCACTATACGCCCTCGCTCAAAGTCCGTCAACTGCACATACGGTTCATGTCCACGCTGTCACGGCATGCTACCAGTGTTGAAGACTGCGATGGAGCTCCGTATGCCACGGCAAACTGGTTGACACTGACGGCGGCGGTGCACAAATGCTGCGCAGCTAGCGCCATTCGACGGCCAACACCGCGGTTCCTGGTGTGTCCGCTGTGCCGTGCGTGTGATCATTGCTTGTATAGCCCTCTCGCAGTGTCCGGAGCAAGTATGGTGGGTCTGACACATCGGTGTCAATGTGTTCTTTTTTCCATTTCCAGGAGTGTAGTTTGTGGGATAGAACGGACTTTTCAATTGCTATACTGAGACAAATTTGGCTTTTTCAGGAAAGAGTGTTCGGTTCTGTAATTTAACTGTAGACTTCGCAGTTAAAGATAATGTCGTTGGGCATTGCCGTATGACGACACTGTCAGATGGCATTTTATCTCCTGTGACCTATACAGGTTAACTTGATACACATCATGTCTCATTGGATAATGCATCATGTCCTACCTGGGGTTTACATGGCCAGGCGCTAGGCTTCCTCGAATGCATGGCAAAAGGTTGTAAGGTAGCAGATCAAATGTATGTCAATTTCACACTTTACATGAGAGATTTTACACATCATAACGAGAAGATGAATATGTCAGCTGACACACTTTGAAGAAAATGAGCAGAATTGCCTATTAAAATGTACAGTATGCAGTGCAAACGGATGACACTCAGTCGACGGTATTAACACACCGAATCTAAATCCTGCACGTCAATGAGCAAGAGGTGAAAAAAAAGCTGCTGGAGGGCGTGTTTTAATTTGGGGCAGATTCGAAGTGCACCGTCATGGCGCAGGCACAACAGAATGCTTTTAAGGTGACCTGTGGTTACGGACAATGAACGTGTCAGGCGACACATGGAGGAGATCAGGTAGCAGGCCAGTGCTGAGTGCTATGGAAAGAATCTTTAGAAAAATGCATTGGGAAATTTTCAGATCGATATAAACAGACCAGCAGTTAATCGCGTGTAATGAGTGTGGTATGGGTGTGGTGTATGCATGTAACCTTTATTCGTCTGGAGCTGGCACAAACTGTCCAATTGGCTGAAATGAACTAGGAAGGAGTAAAGTGGCGAAATTTCGACGCAGTTTGATGGTATTTCCTTTTTGATTGGCAGAGATAGTTTCCACAAGATGAAAGGAACGTTCCTATTGGTTGGAAAAAGCCATGATGTGGGGCATGAAAGGACCTAGAGGGAGACGGATTCTTCTCTGAACCAGCGTCAAGTGCAGAACAGGGCGCATCACGCTCTGTACTATGCAAAGGAGGAATTTTGGGTGAACACTGCATTCACTTTGGCTGACATTCAGCTAGATATCAGCTGTAGCATTGTTGAGCCCCAGCAGCGGAGAAACGAAACAGTCACATAGTTAATTGTTCTTGCGAGAACTGAGAGGGCATTGTAATAAGCACGCTGCTCCATCCATGCACGTGCATATCGTTATATTTCAAGACTAGGGATGAGTGCATGTTTTCTCGCCCAACGAGAAACATAGGACAGTTTCTGTTGATAAAATCAGCAAAGATTTTGATTAGCTTTTATAGAAATTTCAGAGGACGAGAGCAGCCATGCAGCAGGCAGCTCATCGCGGCTAAGGTAAATAACGCCAGCAGAGGTGTACACTTGTTGGTTCACCAGCTTGCGTCCGCTTTGAACTCGAGCAACCTTGAGTAATCTTTTCCTCAGCTTGTCACTAAAACTAAACTTTATTGTCAGCCTAAATAGTACCGAACTTAGAACCGGAATCGGATGATATGTCGTAATGTTAGCAAACTTCACGATGTGGCGGAAAGAATAATTTTGTACCTTCTGGTTAAAACTTGATATTGTTGTGTTTAGTATTACTTCTATTAAAAAGAATGTAATGCATTATCTTGGCAACTGTCCTAATCTCGTCATGCACTTCTTTGACAATAATCCTGAACTAAAAGCTAAACACCATTTTGCTCTGTCATAGACTAAGAGTCCACTCCTAACTCCGGTCATTTATACTATAAGCGCTAATGCACTCCCTGAGTGTTTTTGCTGATGTCTGACGATAGAGAAAAGGAGAGTGTCAGAAGGTGGTGGAGTCTTCTGATCGTTTTACTGTTGTCCCATTCTTTCTGTCACATACTGCTTCCCAATTGAGCATTAGCTGTTACTCTTTGGTCTAAGCTTTGTAGAACATTTCTCAAATTTCCTTTACATAGCCAGTAGGAGGCTGCCTGCATGACATCTTACCTTAATTATTAACTGTTTAACTGTGAACTGCTCTGGATTTTAACAAAATCGACATAACAAGAACTTGCATTGTCTTTCGTTGAGAGTTGGACTTGACTGACGGGGACCGTCGACCTAAGTGACCCAGGCGATGTGGAGGCGCCGTCCACGGTGCAGGAAGCGAGGACGTCTGTCTGCCTGAGGGCCAACGCGTCTCGGCCTTGCAGGGAACGTCTCGCGGCTCTTCCTCCGGTGGATCCAGTACCGTTCGGAGAAGGAAGCCTGCCGCAATCTCTGGGCCAAACGTGAGCAATTGCCTAACAGAGAAAGACACAGTCGATCATAAACGTTCACTGCCATCTTGAATTTCCTTTTTGCAACCAGGAAAATCTGTTTCAGAGCCTGGGCTCCATTACCGAATAATACGCATGAATCTTCTGTAGACATCTGACTTTTGTTTGATATAATAAAACGCAGATCGTAGAAAAATATGTGGAATTTGTTATTATATAGGGAAGGTAGTGAACTATAGAACATTCCTTACATCAGCTGGAGATGACACTCGCATCGAATCAGCTGGCCTTAAATTATAACTTAACCTGTCAATGAGTCTTATTTACAATGAAGTTACAGTCCACTTTAAAACTACAGACCTCACAAAAAGACGTTGATAGAAAATACAGAAATATTTCCCGGATTCTCCGAAGTCGTGAATAAAAATGTATTGCAGGAACGATCTCTTTACGAATATCGGAGAAGTAGCGCTGAAAATCTCTGAAACAATTAACGCAACGCCCAGGAAACTGTAAACTGGAAATAAGCATCTGTGTTGGAATAAATTACATCTACATCGACACGACTGCTCTGCAGTGCACACCTAAGTGCCTGGCAGAGTGTTCTTTGAACCACCTTCTCTACCCTTCTGCATTCTAACATGCCGTTGGCATGTCCTTATATCTTTCTGCATTAGTTCTAATTCCTCACGGAGTGGTTAGCTCACTGGACTCACATTCGGAAGGGCGACGGTTCGGACCCACATCCGGTCATCCTGATTTAGGATTTCCGTGATTTCCCTAAATCGCTTCAGGCAAATTCCTGGATATTTCCTTTGGTAGGGCACGGCCGATTTCGTTCCCTATCCTCTAATCAGAACTTCTGCTCCGTCTCTAATGACCTCGTTGTCGACGGGGCGTTAACCACTAATCTTCCGTTTATAATTTCTATTATTTTGTAATGATAATAATTTCTCCCAATGTAGGTTGGCGACAACAAAATATGTTCATATTCAGAAGAGAAATTTGGTGATCAAAATTGCATGAAACTCGCCGGAACGAAAAACATCTTTGTTTAGAAGACTGCCATCCCAACTCGCTTATTATATCCGTGACACTCTCTCCTTTGGCGATAATACAAAACGAGCTTCCCTTCTTTGTACTTTGTCGATGTCCTGTGTCAGTCCTATCTGACAATTTAGTAGGCCTATTGAATCTTCTAAGTGTTCTGTCGATGGAACGTAGTCTTCCGTTTGCCTTCTCCACAACATCATTCGTGTGTTCCAGTTCAAGTTGTTCGTAATTGTAATTGACAGCTTCTACATTGCAGATAGCCTGACAACGAAAGGTCATGTTCAGCTATACAAAGTGTGTTGCGAACCTCCGGGCTGTTCACATATTAGGAGACTAAGTGAGTATCATCTGAATAGATAGTAATGAAATAGATTTCCCTTTCGTCAGTACGGATTTTTCTCTGCCGGAAGGTCACCATTCAGTTTTATGTTGGTAAGAAGAAATCTGCTTGAGAAACAAGCATCAACAATGACATGCTGGCCGCCGAAATTGCTTATCAAAAATAAAGTTGTTGCTGCTCCCGCTAATGATTTTAGAAATTCCAATGGATTGTTATCTAAACAGAGGAATTCCTAATGAACTCATTACCGGTCTTGGTTTTAATTTCACTGATGGTTCACATGGCTCTGAGCACTAACGGACTTAACATCTGAGGTTATCAGTCCCCTAGAACTTAGAGCTACTTAAACCTACCTAACCTAAGGACATCACACACATTCACGCCCGAGGCAGGATTCGAACCTGCGACATTAGCGGTCACGTGGTTCCAGACTGAAGCGCCTAGAACAACACGGCCACTAGCGGCCGGCCTTCACTGAAGGTTGTTTTGACTTTGCAATATGATGGATCCGTCCTTCCGTCAATCATTTATTTTCTGATTTCTTCGCATTTTTCATGCAGCCATTTTGCCTTAGCTTCCCTGCACTTCCAATTTTTTTCGTTCCTAAGTGACTTGTTTTTCTGTATTTCTGAATTTCCCTGAACATTTTTACTTCGCTCTTTCGTCAATCAGCTGAAATATTTCATCTATTATTCGTGGCTCCTTCGCAGATGTCTTCCTTGTGCCTATGGTTTTCTTTCCAGCTTTTGAGATTGCCCTTTTATAGATGTCCATGAGTCTTCAACTGTACTACTTACTGAGCTATTCATTGTTTCAGTGTCTATAACCTCAGTGAAAAACGCATCTCTTCATTTCTTACGTGTCCCACTTCTTTGTGCATTCATTATTCCTGACCAGTCTCTTAATATTCAGCTTGCTCTTCATCATTATTAAATTGTAATCTGAGTCTGTATCTGCTCCTGGAAACGCCTTATAATCCAATATGTGCTTTCGGAATCTCTTACTGCCCATGTTGTAATCTAACTGATATCTTACCGTATTTCCTGGCCGTTTCCAAGTGTACCTCCTCCTCTTCTGGTTTTTGAACAGAATATTCGCTATTACTAACTTACATTTATTGCAGAACTCAATTAATCTTTGTTCTCTCTCATTCCTACTATCGAGCCCATATTATTCCGTAACTCTTCCTTTTACTCCAGCCCCCCATGAATTAGCCATTCAATATATTCATATACTTTCTCTCTCTCTCTTCATCCTTGGCTTGCGATGTCGGCATGTGTACCAGACCTATCATTGGCGGTGTTGGTTTTCTATCGATTCTAATGAGAACAACTCTATCAATGAACTGCTCACAGTAACTCACTCTTTGCTCTACCTTGAGATTCATAAAGAATCCCATTCCCATTGTACCATTTTCTGTTGTTATTGACATTACCCTATACTCTTTGTCTTCTATCTATTTCACTTCACTGACACTCGCTATATATGTATTGAGGATGTTACCATGTTCAAACTTCTGACATCCTGCGCCCCAACTCGTTATTCGTTATCCTTTCATCGGTTATTCAATCTTTTTGTCATGGTCATCTCCTCCTTGGCTGCCCTATCCCAGAGATCTGAATGGGGGGATAGTCCGGAATCTTTTGCCAATGGAAATATCATCATGAAACTTTTTCAGCTACTGACCGCATGTCCGATGGATACATGTTATGCGCCTGGAGCCTGTAACGCAATGATTTCCATTGTCTTTTGCATCCTAATGTCGTTGATCATTGCTGACTCTTCCTCCTTTAGGGGCAATTTCCCACACCAAGGACAAAAGAGTGTGTTTAACGTGTGCCTGGTCCTCCGAACCTCTTTGGCAAGGGCATTAACTGAATAACGGTGATTTCTTATACCGAAAGTCTTTGGCAGCCATTGATGATGATTTTTAATCAAAGTTTAAGCGGTGGCTGGGTTCGTACAGCGACCGAGGAGGGTTTGATTACTAATCAAGGACGCTACCCCACTGAAGTCTTTGCTATGCTTATCTGTTGTGTTGATTAAACTTACGGAAAAACGCTGTAAACTTAGGTACCAACCCAATAAATACAAGAACTTTCACAACTTCGTCAGGCATCATTGCTGTATTAGACGGAAACTTGTCAACATTTGAGTTGACATGAAACTCGAATCTACATACACGTAAAAAATTTCGAGTTCTGAAACTGATGAGTAACATGAGATAGTGTCATAATCGGATATTATCGAGGTACCGACACAGTTAAAAGTATTGGTAACAATATTAATTCAATTTTGTCTTTTGATGACATGATGGAGACCGTGGCTGTTGTTTGAAGACAAATGTTGATGGTGTTAGACAGCAACGAACCACAAGATTTCTACCATGCACCTAAAGTGTTCAGTGAGAACAATTTACGCGTGCAACAATAATAATGCAATGGGAATGTATTCACATATGTTGGACGAATGTTATGAAAGAAACGCTCCAAACCGACGCTTCACGCAAGTCACATGCAACGAAACTCTGTAACGTAACCATCTGTGTTGCGTGTGTTTATAATTATAATTATGTGTTATTTATATTTTACCACAATTAATCTGTAAAAACACACCACATGTCATAAAGAAAGCGTGTAAACCGTCTGAGGATGAATCACAACGATTCGAAACCGGCAATGGTACGCTTTGAATAAAGAAACTGAAAGTAAATTGGTGGGTGGTTGCTGTCCTAACACCACCAACAATATTAATTGTCGTATCAAATATTCTATTGGAAAGAACCTAGCAGTTCTCAGTTTATCTGTACATATTTTCACATTTTTACTTCTCCCATATCCAAATAAAAGAAGTAAATGTGTGGCCCAATGCAAAACTTCACAGCTTACCCAAGTAGCATCGTTGAATTAAACGGAAACCTGTGAAACATTGGAACTGACACGAAAAACGTATCTACAAACTTGTCCACGTACGGTGACATCTATTGGGCAAGAGGTGCCTAGACGCAAGTATTGGGAATACAAGCAGGCGACAGCGAGCTGCGGCTAGAAAAATGTGCGACCTGGTTGGCGGTGGTGGGGCCAGCGGGCAGCCAGGCCTTGTACGGAATAGCTGAGTCTGGCACGCTAACCCCAAGGCCGCGCCGGCAGAGCTCTCTGCCCTCTCGGAACGAGGGCAGTGACGGGCGGCCGCCGCCTCACGCTCTACTCACACGTACTCCAGCAACCTGCTGCGTTACACACTCACGACAGCAGCGCTCACAGCTCTCACGAAATCATCTGCTGCGTGTTGCCTTCGTAATAGTGGGATACTTGTGTAAATAAACCCACAATAAGCAAAGGGCGAGGCGTGCGGCGTTTGTAACTGCAATCGCTTTTAAAAAATGGTTGAAATCAGCAGTAAGAAAGCAATTGATGACAGGTGCGAAACTTACCGAACTGTCAGTTTAATAAGTTATGCTATAAAAACATTGACACGAATTCTTTACACAAGAATGGAAAAAATGGTAGCAGCCGAACTAGGAGGTTAGTTTCGATTTCAGAGGCAATACTAATCCTACGGCATCATGAGAGATATATTAAGGAAAGCCAAATTTACGTTTATGACATTTGTAGACTTTGAGAAAGCTTTTGACAATGTTGACTGGAATGCTCAAAAAAAAAAAAAAAAAGGCTCTGAACACTATGGGACTTAACTGCTGAGGTCATCAGTCCCCTAGAACTTAGAACTACTTAAACCTAACTAACCTAAGGACATCACACACATCTATGCCCGAGGCAGGATTTGATCCTGCGACCGTAGCGGATGCGCGGTTCCAGACTGTAGCGCCTAGAACCGCTGGGCCACACCAGCCGGCGACTGGAATGCTCATTTGAGATTATGAAGGTAGCAAGGGTAAAATACAGAGAGCGAAAAACTATTTACGACTTGCACAGAAGCCAGACCGTAGTTGTAAGAGTTGAGGGGCATGAAAGGGCAGCAATGGTTGAGGACGGGCTGAGACAGAGTTGTAGCCTATCCCCGATGTTATCCAATCTGTACACGGAGCAAAGCAGTAAAAGAAACCAAAGTGAAATTTTGAATAGGAATTGAAGTCAAAGGAGAAGAAATAACAACATTAAGGTTTGCCGATGATATTCTGTCAGCTTAGCACTTGGAAGAGAAACTGGACGGAATGGAAAGTGTCTTTAAAGGAAGTCATAATATGACGCCTAAAGCAGTAATTGAGTTTTGCTGTCTGGGTAACAAAATAATTGATAAAGCCCGAAGTAGAGATGGACGGAAAAGCATTTCTAATGAAAGAAATTTGCTAACTTCGGGGATAGACTTAAGAATTAGCTGTTTGTCTGGAGTGTAGCCATGTATGGAAGTGCAACATGGACGATTAACAATTTTGACACAAACAGAACAGTAGCTTTTGAAATGTGGTGCTACAGAAGAATACTGAAGATTAGATGGGTACATCACGTAACTTATGAAGAGGTACTGAATAGAAATGGGGAGAAAACAAATTTGTTTCACAACCTGACTAAAAGAAGGGATCGGTCGATGGGACGCATTCTGAGTAAGATAAAAACGGTAGAGGAAGACCAAGACTTGAATACAGTAAGCAGATTTAGAAAGATGTAGATTGTAGTAGTAATTCGGAGATGAAGAGGTTTGAACAGGTTAGAACAGCATGGAGAGCTACATCAAACCAGTCGTTGGACTGAAGACAACAACAATACTGTTGTTCTTCTTATCATTATTACTGTCATTATTATTATTATTATTATATTATCGTTTACGATCACCCGTTATTGCGTCACATGACACCCTAGTATTACATAGAATAATGTCTTGTGTCTTGTGTTAACGTAGGAGACCCAACTTCGTAAAGACTATTTCTACTGAGATGTACCGGATACTCGGAAAATACCGGTTATTGTATATAGATGAATAAGAATGACATTAAACGTGCCAGAACTCACAGTTTTATTTGTACTTGAGGTCTGTTCTGCGATCTTTCTTGCCGAAAACTTCAGTCATGGAGTCGTAGAATGACATTTTTTGTTTCATGGACCTGAGCAATTGTTTTTCAAAAGACAACAAGGAAAAGTGAGAAAGTTCGGTTTGCCACTGTGTATTTCGCTGATAAATTTCAATTCTCTTCAACGCCTAAAATGATATTTCTGCCGAAGAAGTGGTTGAGTGAGTGGTGGAAATTAACTTCATTAGTTTTGATGATTCATGTGTTCATTCACTGAGAACACAGAGGGTGCGATATTGACCTTGTCTAAATTCTGGTGCTTCCGGAATTCGTCTGAAGACAATGTCAAAGATAGTTCTGTCCTTAGCCGACGGATTTCGAAATGTCCTCTGTAAGAGACCTTAAATTAATAAATGCACCCTCAGGGAAAATATCTGTATATTGTCTTTACTTTTCGTGACTCATAAGCGAAAGAAACTCCAAATTATACAAGGTAGCGAAGCTGCCGTTTAACTGATGTAAGACAATATCAACAATTTCACAAAACAAAGCACAGCCCTATGTTTCTCTGTCTGTCATGCCAAACCATTGCTTCTTTCCTGAAGGTACGCTATCGCTTTGTTCTGGCTCGGTTTTAGACCATACGTCTTCAAATTTACCGCGAAGTTCCTGTAACTTAGTCTTAAACTGGCCAGTTTTCTTCAAACAACAGTCGACATCAAAGAGTTTAAAAAATGGTTCAAATTGCTCTAAGCACTATGGGACTTAACATCTGAGGTCAACAGTCCCCTAGACTTAGAACTATTTAAACCAAACTAACTTAAGGACAGCACACACATCCAGGCCAGAGGCAGAATTCGAACCTGCGACTGTAGCAGCAGCGCGGTTCCGAACTGAAGCGTCTAGAACCGCTCGACCACAGCGGCCTGCCAAAAGAGTTTAGTTTGCAGTTTTCTGCAAAGAGCTGCTGACTGGGGAAGTATAAACGAGAAAATATTAAGCAAGAAATTCCAACTAGACTTCTAAAGTGTCAGGTAAAAACCTCTGACAAACGATCGCGTTTTGCCGTCCCACGCATGAGTATTATCTTTCACAGCCGTGAAATGCTACTGTATTTAAATCTCGAAGATTTGCTGTAGGCCGTTCCGGTTTGATCACGTCACTTTTACCCTCAAAACTAAGTCCTCTAAATGGGTGTTTCTACAGACTTTCCAGCACACATTTACAATCACATACGTTTCTGATAATCCATTTTGCTTTAGCAACTCAACTTCACCGTTTCGCAGAACCATTAAAAAGTATGTGTTCACTAAAAGTATAATGAATAAATAATAATATGTACAAAAACCCTATGAAACGGTAAAAAAATATGCGATGATTTATATTTGAACACTTTCAGCACTGTAGCTCAGGAAAGAATAACACACATGTCTTTAGAACAGCTAGAGAAACGTAGGAGCTACACGACACCAACTGCCTTTAACATCTGGACGCCCTGCTCTTTCTCCAGCGGAAGCGAGAGAGGGGATGGGCGTCGCAATGGGATGCGCGCGCACCGTTAATCGCTGTTGCTGGGAAGCTGCAGGAGCGTCGCATGTCGCTGACCAGCTCCTGTGGCCTCCGAGACTGTCTCCTGTCACACTAAGAGTCGTTCAAATGTCTGTGAATTCCGAAGGGACCAAATTGCTGCGGTCATCGATCTCTGGACTTAGACACTTCTTAAACTAACTTATGCTAAGAACAATAAACGCACCCATGCCCGAGGGAGGACTCGAATCTCTGGCGGGAGGGGCCGCGCAATCCATGACATGGCGCCTCTAACCACGCGGCCACTCTGAGCAGCACTAACAGTCGTAATAACGCGCTAGATGATACCTGAAACCTTGTATTTTGCGACAAAATGAATAATAATACGTACGTAACCATCAAAACATTGGTTGACAAAGGAAATAAGTACCATAAAACCAAGAAAATATAGAGAACCAAGGCTACAAAATCACTAATAGTCATGACATGATAGATAAGACGATATTTGATCTGAAATGGATGAGAGACAGAACAATAGAAACATTTTCGCTGTTGTAAAGCGTCATATGCACTGAAGCGCCAAAGAAACTGGTATAGGCATGCGTATTCAAATACAGAGATATGTAAACAGGCAGAATACGGCGCTGCGGACGGCAACGCCTATATAAGACAACAAGTGTCTGGCGCAATTGTTAGATCGGTTACTGCCGCTACAATAGCAGGTTATCAACATTCAAGTGAGTTTGAACGTGGTGTAACAGTCGGTGCACGAGCGATGGGACACAGTATCTCCGAGGTAGCGATGAAGTCCGGATTTTCCCGTACGGCCATTTTACGAGTGTACTGTGAATATTAGGAATCCGATGAAACATCAAATCTCTGACATCGTTGCAGTCGGCAAAAGGTCCTGCGAGAACGGGAGCAGCGACCAACGAAGAAAATCGTTCAACGTGACAGGAGTGCAACCCTTCCGCAAATTGCTGCAGATTTCAATGCTGGGCCATCAACAAATCAAATGTGTGTGAAATCTTATGGGACTTAACTGCTAAGGTCATCAGTCCCTAAGCTTATAGACTACTTAACCTAAATTATCCTAAGGACAAACACACATATCCAAGGAGGACTCGAACCTCCGCCGGGACCAGCCGCACACTCCATGACTGTAGCGCCCTAGATCGCTCGGCTAATCCCGCGCTGCGGCCATCAGCAAGTGTCAGCGTGCGAACCATTCAACGAAACATAATCGATATGGGCTTCTGGAGCTGAAGGCCCACTCGTGTACCCGCCGTGGCTGCACAACACAAAGCTTAACGCCTCGCCTGGGCCCATCAAGACTGACATTGGAGTATTGGTGAACGGAAACATGTTCCCTGGTCGGATGAGTCTCGTTTCAAATTGGACATGTACGTGTACGGGTATGGAGATAACCTCATGAATCCTTGGACCCTGCATGTCGAGCCGGCCAGAGTGGCCGTGCGGTTCTAGGCGCTACAGTCTGGAACTGCGCGACCGCTTCGGTCGCAGTTTCGAATCCTGCCTCGGGCATGGATATGTGTGATGTCCTTAGGTTAGTTAGGTTTAAGTAGTTCTAAGTTCTACGGGAACTGATGACCTCAGAAGTTAAGTCCCATAGTGCTCAGAGCCATCTGAACCTGCATGTCGGCAGTGGTTTGTTCAAGCTGGTGGAGGCTCTCTAATGGTGTGGGAAAAGTGCAGTTGGAGTGATTTGTGACCACTGATACGTCTAGATATGACTCACAGGTGGCACGTGCGTAAGCATCCTGCATCATCACCTGCAGTCATTCATGTCCATTGAGCACTCCGACTCACTTGGGGAATTCCAGCAGGATAATGCTACACCCCACACGTCCGTAACTGCTACAGATTGGCTCGAGGAACACTCTTCTGAGTTTAAACACTTCCGCTGGTCACCAAACTCCCCACAGATGAACATTATTGAGGATATCTGGGATGCCTTGCAACATGCTGTTCAGAAGATATTTCCGCCCCCTGTTACTCTTGCGGACTTATGGAAGCCCGTGAGGATTCATGTTGTCAGTTCCCTCCAGCACCACTTCAGACATCAGTAGATTCCATGCCACGTCGTGCTGTGGTACTTCTGCGTGCTCGCGGGGGCCCTACGTGATATTAGGCAGATGTACCAGTTCATTTGGTTCTCCAGTGTAAGATAAGTGTAAACCTTAGATCTAATTATCGCAATACCGTAAACACACAATATTTCTTAAGTCAGTTACATAACATGTGTCATTAACTATACAGGGTGGTCCATTGATAGTGACCGAGCCAAATACCTCACGAAATAAGCATCAAACGAAAAAACTACAAAGAACGAAACTAGTTTAGCTTGAAGGGGAAACCGGATGGCGCTATGGTTGGCCCGTTAGATGGCACTGCCAACGGATGTCAAGTGTGTTTGTTTAAAAATAGGAACCCGTATTCTTTATTACGTATTCCTGTAGTACGTAAAGAAATATGAATGTTTGAGATGGATCACTTTTTTCGCTTTGTGATAGATGGCGCTGTAATAGTCACAATCGTATAAGTACGTTGTATCACGTAACATTCCGCCAGTGCGGTCGGTATTTTCTTCGTGATTTATTACCCGTGTTACAATGGACCGTTTACCAACTACGGAAAAGTTCGATATCGTGTTGATGTATGGCTATTTTGATCAAAATGCCCAACGGGCGAGTGCTATGTATGCTGCTCGGTATCCTGGACAACGTCATCCAAGTGTCCGGACCGTTCGCCGGATAGTTACATTATTTACGGAAACAGGAAGTGTTCAGCCACATGTGAAACGTCAACCACTACCTGCAACAAATGATGATGCCCAAGTAGGTGTTTTAGCTGCTGTGTGATCCACCGACAACGCCTGACAACATGCGTCAGCCCATTGTCAATGCATGTGCGTACATTACGGAAGGCGAACTACTCGTAGTTGAGAGGAATGTCGTTACACGTATTGCCAAATGCATTGAGGCTGACGGACATCATATTGAGCATTTATTGCATTAATGTGGTGTTTACAGGTAATGACGCTGTAACAGCATGCGTTCACAGAAATGATAAGTTCACAAAGGTACATGTATCACATGGGAACAACCGAAATAAAATGTTCAAACGTACCTACGTTCTGTATTTTAATTTAAAAAACATACCTGTTACCAACTGTTCGTCTAAAATTGTAGACCATATGTTTGTGACTATTACAGCGTCATCCATCACAAAGCGAAAAAAGTGGTCCAACTAAATCATTCATATTTCTTTACGTACTACATGAATATGTAATAAAAATGTGAGTTCATATTTTAAAAAAAAAAACGCAGTTGATATCCGTTTGACCTATGGCAGCGCCATCTAGCGGGTGTACCATAGCGCCATCTGGTTTCTCCCTTCAAGCTACACAAGTTGCGTTCTTTGTAGTTTTTTCGTTTGACGCTTATTTTTTGAGATATTTGGCCCGGTCACGATCAATGGACTACCCTGTATACAGGGTGTCACAAAAAGGTACGGCCAAACTTTCAGGAAACATTCCCCACACACAAAGAAAGAAAATATGTTATGTGGACATGTGTCCGCAAACGCTTACTTTCCATGTTAGAGCTCATTCTATTACTTCTCTTCACATTAATCATGGAATGGAAACACACAGCAACAGAACGTACCAGCGTGACTTCACTTTGTTACAGGAAATGTTCAAAACGTCCTCCGTTAGCAAGGATACATGCATCCACCCTCCGCAATCCCTGATGCGCTGATGCAGCCCTGGAGAATGGCGTATTGTATCAGAGCCGTCCGCAACACGGGCACGAAGAGTCTCTACATTTGGTACCTGGGTTGCGTAGACAAGAGCTTCCAAATGCCGCCATAAATGTGAGTGAAGAGGGTTGAGGTCAGGAGAGCGTGGAGGCCACAGAATTGGTCCGCCTCTAGCAGTCCATCGGTCACCGAATCTGTTGTTGAGAAGCGTACGACCACTTCGACTGAAATGTGCAGGAGCTCCATCGTTCACGAACCACATGTTGTGTCATACTTGTAAAGGCACATGTTCTACCAGCACAGGTAGAGTATCCCGTATGAAATCATGATAACGTGCTCCATTGAGCGTACATTCTGACGAAACTAAAATGAGCTCTAACATGGAAATTAAGCGTTTCCTGACACATGTCCACATAACATCTTTTCTTTATTTGTGTGTGAGGAATGTTTCCTGAAAGTTTGGCCGTACCTTTTTGTAACACCCTGTATACGAAGCCCAACCGTTCTGGACGCCAAACTGACACTTCTTTATATATACACTCAAAGACACAAAAAAAAAAAAAAACGCACCGCGAAGCAATTATGGGAAGAGGACGGAAACGACAGATGTCATATACAAGTACAGGCGAAGAAATTGTAGATAAATTGGGTGATTTATTGAAAAGAATGAGCTACACAAACTAAGCAAGTCAATAATACGTTGGTCCTCCTCTTCGTCATCAATATTGATTCGTAGTTTTTGGATGTCCTCCGGAGGCGCGTTAGATCCTCAAAATCGCTGTATTGTTGCAAAGTCCCGCCTGCAATGCTCCAAACGTTCTTAATTTGGGGAGAGATGAAGCGACATTACTTGCCAGTGTAAGGTTTGGCAAGCAATAAGACAAGCATTTGAAACTCTCGACGTGTGCAGGTGGGCATTATCTTGCTGAAATGCAATACAAAGATAGCTTTCCACGAAGAGCAACAAGACGGGGCGTAGAATCTCATCGACGTATCGCTGTGCTGTAAGGGTGCCGCAGATAACAACCAAGACCATAACTCCTGGTTGTCGGGCCATACAGCAGGCGACACCCAGGTCGTGCGGTGGGTGAGAGTCAGGTTGGTATCGTGTCGCTGTCTGGAGCGCCTCCAGACGTGTCTTCGGCCTGGAATGTCATTGAATCTAATAAAATTGTCTTCAGCGACGAGTCCCGCTTCCATTTGAGCCCAATGATTAGCGAAGATCTGTCTGAAGACGCCTAAGGCAGCGGTTGGATACCAAGCTGACTGCCGCCTACCATACGACCCGACAATCAGAAGCGATGACTGGACCTTGCCTGCTCCTTGCATCTGGCACAACCCAGTATCACCATATTCGTTTCTTGTGCTTTTTGTTTCCCCGCTTCCGTTCCAGTTTTGATACCTTTTAGTTTCCGATTTTCTTGGAAACCGAGTTGCTCTTGGAGTTCCTTCTTGAGCGGAATGCGTTTATGGGTATCCTCTCACACTTCGTTAATGTATTTTTCTACCGCGGCTTCTTGGTTTTTTTGTTGAGGAAGTAGCGACAAATCCGAATGCTCCTGCCTTTGGGACACTTAGGCCAATGTGACCACAGAAAAAAATTCTCTTTCTGCGAATGGTATATGCCACCTTCTCTGCTTGTGTGTAGAGTTCACGATTGTATCACATCTTGAATTCAACATTTTCTTCGATTGATACTAGGATTCTCCTCAAAATCCGTCTTTCATGTAGTTCTTATTCCTCGATCAGACTTTTTCTATTCATAGTAAGGCACTCGCCGATTTTTACGGCCCCAGGCCGTATAGTTAGTCAGTAATGAGCACTGATTTCTTCTTGTACCGTTCCGGGCGCTCTAAATACGGTATTCTGGGGACGTAGTGCAGACCGCCAGTTCCGGATTTGGCGTATTGTTCCATCGTTGCATTTGGTTTATCGGACGTCAGGTAGCTGCAGTAAGATTATCATTAGTCCTTCGTTAGACTGCCTGTGTTACCATCTTGTGAAGTGAATGCAACTCTTGGCTGCCTATCTCATCGGTGGCGAAAGTGTTTGTTGCCGGATCTTCTCAGAGGTCGATTCCTGGAGCACCGTCTGAATTAGTTGCTTGTTTTTTTATTAACTTTTGCTATTGTATTTGCTGTTTCACATTAGGTTTCAAATTTTTTATATATTATTGCCGTTCCTGGCGTGTAAGGCCTTCAACCACGATCGTGGTCGTTTGCCTTAAAATTCTAATTTGTAGCTGTGTTTTAGCAGTAAGCCTTAAAACCTTATTTACTACCATTCCTGGCGTCTGACATCTTCTGCTGTGTTTGTGGCCACTTACCTTTTAATGTTTTAATACCTGTAAGTTGTAATTGCAGCGAGTTCTTAAACATTATTAATTTGTTGCCATTCTTGGCGTGAAGGCCTTCAGTCGTGATCACAGTGAATTTTTTTTTTTTTTTTTTTTTTTGTAAACGGTACCTATATCTGTATTTTATGGTGATTTCCTAAATTGTACCGCATTGAAAACGCTATTATTTACACAGTTGTTTATTCCTTCATTAATAACGTGTGGTATTTTTTATTTATTGTTGAGCCTGGAAATAATGTTTTAAAAAATAAATGTGTGTGTAACTGAAAAAGGCAACCAATAGTAACTGATTATCACCCCGTCCACAATCGAACCGAATCCTGCCTTCCTTTGATAACCAGGTTCCAACATAACCTACGTTCAGCACGACGGCCTTACTCCACGTCACTGGGAGTGCCAGTATGCCCGCATGGTACCACTCTGCTGGCCGTCGTGCTGCATTAATTGACCTTCCCATCATCCAAGTACTGCTTCCCGTGGAGAAGATCCTTCATTGGACCAAACAGATGCTCCTCCGATGCGCTTTACGGTCTTCTATTAGACGTAGTGGGTAAAAATATTTGAGTACCCTACCGGGTGGAGAAGTGTGTCAGCACTACCAATATAGACGTTCATTTAAGCAGCAAGGTGTTTGACTGTGATCTGTCGATCACTCGGGTGAGAGGGTCCACACGTTACAACGTCGCAGAAGTCACAACAGTGTGCGGCCGTCCCGCACTGAGGAGATGAGACTGATATACGCGACCTTGTTGTAATGGTGGCAGGCGCCTCACCCAACGACTCACAATGCTTTTGTTCACTGCTGTGTTTCCATAGACATTCTGAAAGCCAAGAACGCAGTCAGGATTTTGCCAAGGGGGCAGTGCTATTTGTTAAAGACGACTTTAAAAATTTTTTGTTGTTATTTATTCTGAAACGAAATTTATTTAGTTTTTAATTTTATGTACATTATCTGCCTTTGGGAGGTTCTCACACAACAATATTTGGCCTACAGAATTAAGCAAGATAAAATTTTGTGTGGTATGTATAACATATATCCTCCAAAGCACATATATATATAATGTGTGTGTTTATTTAGATAACTTCCCTTAATTGCAAAACAAATTAAAACGCTAGTATAATGTATTGCCTCTTCGCTCAAAAAACACAGCTCTGTCTTCTAATAAAAGGTTCATTGCCACATAGCAGAATATCTTGGTGTTGGGTTGAGTAACTTCTACTACAATATTGCATTTAAAGATCCGATTTCTTTGAAACCAAGTTAGAATTCCGTCAGACGCCGTAGCATCTCAACAATTCCGTTGTTCAACCTCAAATTAAGTACCTTTCATTTCACTAAAATTCTTCAATTTCCTCAAGCGATAAATAACTTATTTTTAAATTATTATTTCAACAAACAGCTTGAAACTAAAACAATCAAATTTATCTATAAAAAACGGAATACACAAATATTATGAGTTACAGTTTTGGGATCTTAACATTGATTTACGCATTGCTCTGAACTAGATTTGCAATGCATTCGACGTCACAAATGACTTTGGGTTGATCCATAACAATATGATTGTATAGTCTCTGATGCTAATAAACTCCTCTGTCATGTACAATCGCCTTACGATGTTTGTCTTTAAATACGTTAATCTTGTGACGATTGAACTCTGTTCGAAGGAGCTTACGAAATATGACATTTCACAGTAAAACATTTTTGTTGCGGTACAACTTGAACCCATGATACATTGCAATCCCACAGGTGAGCCATCTTTATGCACAGATACATAATACAAAATGATGATTGGTAACCACCTTACAATGTAAATATCGCTGAACTTTGTTGAAATCTTAGCAAACCGTCGTTATAATTTAACACTGTCTGCCAGAGAAAATAAACAAACATTCCCCATATCAAAAGCAACAAAAAGTTTATTTTTTATGTAATTTTTTCTACAACTTAAAAACACTACAGTTATAAGAGAATCGTAGAGCATCGGAAACCCTTCAGTTATTATAATGTTACAAGAGCGTAAATAAATTATAGAAGACAGGGAAGGGTGGGGAGGGCGGAGATGCAGTGCGCAGTCGGCTCGCACAAATTCAAGCAACCTGCTGAATATATGTTTTAGAAATGAACGAACAATAGAATGTGCTGTCATCACATACCCCTTCTAGTCTTCACAAACCTCTCCTCATCGCTTCGTATCGGGACTAGTTTTCCTAATTCAATACCGCCTGGGTGCCCAGATTGTGAGATAATTTGCCATTTGGGCTACTAGTGATAGAATTTTGAGCAGTCTTATTGAAGAAATAAAACTATCGCTGTTTGGGCGATATTTTTGTTGATCAACGCGAGTTTTGGGAGATAATAACAAATCCAGGTGTATTTTTATGCACTGATTTAATATAATGCTGATTATAGTTGTTTTTCTTCGCTCCACTGCCTTGTTGAGTACTGAAATATTGCGACTCCGTAGATCCGCCAGTCTCCAAATTACGACTCCAGTGCTAACATTAAATTTCTATAGATGGTAATAAGGCTGTTTTAAGAGCGCGTACATATTTTTAACTTACCATAACGTTAGTGCACGAATCAAAATTGATTTTGCTCTTCTTACGTTTTTACGAATTTAGCTGAAACTTGACACCATCACAACCGCACACAAAACGAAAGCAATGAACGGCAGCATTTACATTCAAATAAATTACAAGTAACAACTGAAATGAATGACAAAACAAGACAACTGAGATTGAGTAAGGCAAACAATGTGCAGTAGCTGGTCTAGGATATAGTATGGTTGGTCGTAGCGGATTGTGCTATTGATATATCGAATATTTAAAACTATCTATTTTCTTGTTGACTAGCGACAATGCGTATCACTTTTTTGTTGTATGATTGAAAATCAAATATCTTTCAGCTTCACTATAGTGCAGCTAGACCCGTGTGTAATTACATTTAGGTGAAAGGGGGGGGGGGGAGGTGGTTCCGGACCCTCTTTGGCTAAGGCCTTCTCCAAGCACTTCTGAATCTGTACAATGCGCTGGTTTTCCGCCAAAGGAAACTCGATGACAGCTCTCTGCTTCAATGGCTCTGAGCACTATGCGAATTAACTTCTGAGGTCATAAGTCACCTAGAACTTAGAACTAAGTAAACCTAACTAACCTAAGGACATCACACACATCCATGCCCGAGGCAGGGTTCGAACCTGCGACCGTAGCGGTCGCTCGGTTCCAGACTGTAGCGCGTAGAACCGCATGACTAATCCGGTCGGCGCTCTCTGCTACGAATCTATCTCCATTAAAGACGCCATTTTGAAGACAAGGTTTAGCGCCCTCATCTATCGCAGCTTCATGGAATTATAAGAGCTGAAGCGGGAATATTCAGCGATGCCCCACAACAAATTCCTCATTTTTTCAGCTGAAATTGTCCGAGAAAAGAATGGGTTGGGTAGTATTGCACTACTTTTCGGATACCCCTTGTAGATGGCACTACTGTCAAAGCTGATCCTCCACTATTTCACATTTGGCGCTTCTCCCATGTTGTTGGGACCAGACGGTGTGCGCGCATTTCCCTCACTCCCACCACGCAGCAACAGCTCTGCTCGAGACCAAGAGCGTGAGCAGGGGCAAGTGCTCACGCTCAAAAACAGCTAGTTGTTAATAACTGTTGTATCTGAAGTTCATGACGTTCAAGTGTTCTGTCTGCTGGGCAAGGGCTTGAAGACCTTTGGGTAAAGTATTGGACAATGCCTTTCACTGTTCTGTGAGTCTCCAATTTTATTTGTTCTACGGCAGTCGCATACAGTACAAGATATTGAGATTTTCTTTCTCGACAAACTTGTCTAGCGAAAATCTTTTGCCAAATTTCTGTGTCAGTTTACTGCGGCGGTCCCCCGGCAACGACGCGCGGTGTGAGGGGTCACAACAGGGCGCTAATGTCCGGCCGCAGTGGCCGCCTGGCGGCGCTTGAATTATTCATCGGCGCGACCGCAGCGCACCCGCACCGCCTCACACCTCTCAATTACTCGCTTGATTAACAGCGCGCCTGGGACCTTGTTGCTTGGCCATTAGGCTGGGAGGACCACTCCCTCATTAGCATCCCAATGACTCGCGACGTGGTTCCGGGCGCCGCGGTGGCAAGCTTTCGGCAGCTTCCTGGAAAAGTCGATGCTCAGTCCATTTAACAGCGCTACTTCGTGCTTTCAACCGTGGCCTTTACGGTTCCTCACACATGCTGTAATTTTTGTAAGACTCTTCTGGATATCGGTGCGCGTTAGTACTCCGCATTCGGGATTCTGGGAGGTGCGCCGTGCCTAGATCGGTTCCGTCCAGCGGATTAATGACGAGGTCCGGTGTGCCGGACAGGCTGGATGTAGTTTGTTGGCGGTTTCCCACAACTGACTAAATGAATACCGGACTGGCACTCACGTCCCTCCTCAGTTACACATTTCATAAACATTTCGAAAAACGCCGTCACAGAAAAATGGCTCTGAGGATTATGGAACTTAACTTCTGAGGTCATCAATCCCCTAGAACTTACAACAACTTAAACCTAACTAACCTAAGGACATCACACACATTCATGCCCAATGCAGGATTCGAACCTGCGACCGTAGTGGTCGCGCGGTTCCAGACTGTAGCGCCTAGAACTGCTCGGCCACCCCGGCCGGCACGCTTTCACACTCTCACACTAGACGAAGACAGGTAGGGAACGCAAATTCCGCCAGAGGAGGAAGGGGTGGCCGCAAGAAGAACGTCTGGTCACCTTCTACTGCCAAATCCAGATTTATATGCCAAACCTGTGCAGGTACTTCCCGGCCGCTGTGGCCGAGCGATTCTAGGCGCTACAGTCTGGAGCCACGAGCCAGCTACGGTCGCAGGTTCGAATCCTGCTTCGGGCATGGATGTGTGTGATGTCCTTAGGTTAGTTAGGTTTAAGTAGAACTAAGTTCTAGGGGACTGGTGACTGCAGAAGTTAAGTCCCATAGTGCTCAGAGCTGCCTGAATTTTTTTTTCAAGTGCTTGACGAGGCCAAGAATACGTAGATGATTGTAAATTTCTTAACTTTGGATCTGTTTAGTCGTAGATCGATACGAGTCCCACTGGCGTCTCACAGTTGGCAACGGAAACGCGCGTTTCTGACAGACCCCGAGAGCGGTCCCACGGGGACCTGGGAGATCCAATGGCGCGCTCCCACTGAGCCATGCCTTAGCGGCTCCGACTACGGGCGCCCTCTGTTTAGACATCCTTCAGCACTTCACTCGTACATTAGTAGCGGGAGCCTCACACTACACACTGCACGAGTCGAGTCGTTTGCTGTGCAGCTGTCTGCTGGTGACGGCGAATATATAGTAAAAATCGCGGTTTTGGGGTTTTCCGAGAATCCGCGCATTAACTAATGGTTCCTCCGTAAGTCCCATCAAGTCCACAGCGGATCACGTCAAATGCAAAAAGAACCAACCGATTTACCGATTTGCCCTATTTGCTTAAGCACGAGGATCTATATAATATTCTTATTTTGACACTGTGGGATAGTGACGCTAAGACGATCATTCTGTTGGGTATGTAAATGGTCCTTAGTTCAGTGACTATCCAAACACTTTGGCATATCTTTTTATCACCAGCAGAACACGAGGTATGAACGCCGGATAATCCCGTTTTTATGGGCAGTGGTTGGGAACATATCGGTAACCGTGCTGCTGCATGCGTACCGCTGCTGCATTATGCAGTCGTAGAATCCACATGTGTGGGAACATAGCGGTAACGTACAGCTACCACAAGAGTTATATGGACACAAACATGTCAGAGCATAAACTTGTGACAATGGAAGAAACAAAACTGAAGCGGTTGCTTATAAGCAGCACAGACAGCAAAAATATGCGACGTCGAGGGCCTGTAGCGCCCTCTATCGGAGTAAGACGAAGTAGATCCATTTTCTTGAAGATCTTAACTCTTAAATGAATCTCAAAATACAGTATATCTAGTATATGCAAATTACACAGTGAATGTGTATAAAATGCATAAAAGATGATCAACAGAACTTAAATGCAAATAACGTCGTATAAGACAGGAGGATTTTCCTATGGGACTGCATTGCAATAAAACCATGTCCAATTTCACAGTAGACTAATCCATTAAAAATCCATTTATGAAAGTTTTATAAAATGTATTTCATGAATGCATGTCAAAAGCTATAAAGGAACATTGTGAATAAAACCTGAAAAATCTGCAGTAATATAAAAAAAAAACAACATAAAATAGAGCCACAAGAGGCTTGAGGCCCTCTCTCTGAGATTACGTTATTTTGAGAGAAGTAATAATCTAAATAACTTTTTGTTAGAAAACAGATTGTTTGGATTATTTTCCATTTATACAATTCTATATTTATGTCTTATTACACTTAGGTAACAGATATATCAGACCACTCCTTTTAATGTAAGCAGTTTAAGAACCCATACATTGAAACTGTGTTAGGGACTAGGTTTACGTGTCATTTAAGGGAATTTTAGAAAATGAGCCATTACCAAGTGAAAAACTATAAAACTTTTTTATATATACTTCAGTAGAAGGCCTACAAGTCCTAGATGAAGCATATTATCGGTATCTGCTCTGGTCTCAGTTTTGTTTTTGCCATGTAAATGTTAGCTTCAGTTGTCAAAAGTTTATGCTCTGACATCTTTGTACCTATATGACACTTCTGATAGTGGTATGTTATCACTATGTTCCCACTTTTGCGAATTCGCTAGGTTATAGTCGAAACCTTGATCTACAATAAATTACGAATTTCTGCGGCTGACTGTTGACCCCTTCACATTTGCATATTCAATGGTCGCTGTGCCCCACCCCTATCTAATGGATACCAATAAAGTTAATAGCCTTTGAAGGGCGCATTAGTGTCCGTTTGTTCTAACATTCAGCACACGGGTTACGACACTATACAGTTAGAGCCAGGATGCAAAACACTGATATTCACAGAGGATTATTTTGCATGGTGAGCACACTGTTGTGGCGAAGTAAGCGAAATGACGTAGAAAAGAAAGAATACAGGCGTTTGAATTGGTAAGTAAACACAAAAAGTGTAGAGTTAGTGCTCTAGCTTTCCTAAGCAAACTTTGCGCATATGTCAACTGAAGCTTTTCGCTGATTTCTCTTTACAATTCAGGGATAAATTTAAAAGCAGAACGCAAATTACCGATGACAAACATAAGCTGATTAGGAACCGGCGATATTTACATTAGTGATTGTTCGTATTTGGGTAGAACATAACATCAGATAGTTCCACATGTCTGTAGTAACATATGCTAAGCACTTCAAGGATTTCATTTGAGTAGGCGAAAGGAAGATAATGTCAATAAAATATGGTTAATGAAATGTGAAATATGCATACGACCTGTCAGATGGACGGTTTGATAAAATTTTCTACGTAGTTTGTTAGAGAGCAAACAGCGTTATCCGAGGTAATCCATTTTCATATATCATCAATGCTCTTTATCGTATCTGTGACATGAATCACAGATACGACGAATGAAAGCAATGAGGACAACCATATCTTTGAAATATTTATAATTTTAATCAGCATAATAGGCTCATATTTGCCCTCGTTTACAGTCAAGTAAATCTATTTCACTTTGAGACGCAAGTAGCCTCTTTTCACTTCTATTCACCTTTAATTATACAAATGTAAGGTAAGTTGATCTAGTTTAATGGGAGACATGATATAACAGCAGTTGTATGGGTTGATTTCATTTAACGCAGTCTAACATAGTTCTGGGTCCATTTATTTGCTTTATGGGCAAACCTTGGACGTGAGGAGCTTTGTGAATATGAGATAGGTGTCACGTTTCGAGGCATGGAAGAATCAGCCATGAATGAAGGGGAAGAGGTAGCAGATAGGTGCCCGTCTTCTTTTCAGAGGATGGAAGTCGCTTTGTCACACAGAGAGTTGGCTGACAGTCCGTTGTCCATTTATGAGATGATCTTCAGGTGGCAGAGATAAAAAAAAGCCTTTGTTTCAGAAGGCAGAACTCTGTGAGTGGCTGGAAAGCTTTAGGTGCTTGCTAAGTGATATAGTTGGGCAGATCTCCTCACTTTCCTATAAACTTGACAAAACAGCACTGACCTGTTTAAGTGACAGACAGCTCTGTCATATTATGGCAAGTGACAGCGTTGTAGTTCAGCTGACTCGTATTCGTCAGTGTTGTAGTTCAGCCGGCTCGTATTCGTCAGTGTTTCCTCAGATCTTTGGGGTTGTTGAGAGTAGGTTCCGGACAAACAGTTACTGTGTTCGCCTAAGAGCAGGTTACTGTACCTATTTCACAGAATTAGATTTGAGACTTTATGCAACTCCATCTCCTTCAGTAACTTTGATGCATCAGAGCTTGAGCTTGCAGTTGTAAAGTTCTTATCCACACAATCGTCTTTTGTGGCATTATTATTCATGTGTCTTTTACAATAAATCGTAGTGTTACCTATATATATATATATATATATATATATATATATATATATATATATATATATATATATATATCCATCTTCAGACCAAGAAACTGAAGCATTAATAATTTTGTTGCACACATTCCATTCAACACTGGATCTCAAGAGTGTGCTTGATTCTTGATTAATTTACAATTCAGTTAGATTTATACTCTTACATGCGCGGGAATCTGCAAATTTTCCTTTTTAATGAATAGAATTACAGAGGTTATGCTTATCTAATCAATTCGCGAATGATGGAAGCATCAAATGAGTTTGCCATCTTTCTCACGTCCCCCGTACGATCTTTCAGAGCATGGACACTTTACTATACATCATATCTTTTCATTAGGCATTTGTGCTGTGGATTTTTTGGATCCCAGAAGCACGTATGATATCTACATGCTTCTACCGGCAACATTACATTTTTTTCGGACCTCTCCTTCGCTCACACAACTTATGTAAACAACAACAAAAGCAGACAAGATAACAGACGAAATCTATACTGCTAGAGCCGAAGCGGAGAGGACGTTTTCTTTGATGATTCGCTAAAAGACCGACAACAAGTGCAACACGAGCATATCCAAGCGAGTGCGAACCGATTTCGAGTAAGTGGGATTTGCTCATATGCGTCTGGCTTTTACACCAAATTGCCTTTGTTTGATGCACATTTTTTTTACTGGGAATATCTACGGAACGAAATTTTGTTACAGGCATTTTTGTTCCGCTAGCAAGTTTAACTCACCCTATTTAGCATCGTCGAATTAAACTGACGGATTAAAATTTACGAGACACTAAATATTATTTTCTCGGAATAACTAGCTTAGCTTCGTGTTTTCGTGACAGTAAAGTTTTGGAATATCTTAACTGTGCTAATTTGATTCGCACTGGGGAATCTAACTTCTTTAATGAAATGATATGCAGGTTCTAAGCAATTGCTATAATTTGTAATCTCAATGAGATTACTGCAAGACGGCTGAACAAATAGCAGTCTATTCGCGTTCATCCAACAAGAATCACCCACATTTCCGTTTAAGAACCTGTCAATAACATACTAAAGAGGTCAACGTTAAGAAATAATAAAACAAGAGTCATTACGTGACGAAATAAATAATTATTCGCCCTTATATGTATTTATAATGATAAATCAGGAAGGACCAAGGCCAGAAGGAGGAAATGTAATGAAGGAAGAGACAGAAGAAAGACAGACAAATGGTAAAGATCTCATCACAAAGATACTGTAATTTATACCCCTTCCTCCTGATTTTGAAACACTATTGATACATATATTTCATAAATAAGACCCCTTCTTTTGTCATTAACGGCTCAGTGTACAAGTAATTCATTATATTCGGGAAACGTAATTTTACTATAAGAAGGAAAACAAGAAATGATACTGAATGTCGTTATATATGTAAGCAATCGCTCTGTGGCGTCCGTGTGTACAAATTTTGTTTCACCCTGTTTGTACTATATTAATAGCGAAATATGTCGTGAATGAGAGTATAATACCAGAATGAGTCCAAAAAGTGGTCTCTTGCGAGGTGGTTGCGAATATATGTTTACCGGCCGCCATTAATATGAGTATGAAATATTGTCGTAGTTCCTATAAACGTATTTGAAATGTAAACCTGTTATTTAGGTCCCCATCTAACTGTGTGCACATTTTTCCCAAGGCCTACCTTAGCTAGGAATACAATACTGATGCAGCATTCTACACGTTATAATTGAGACCGCGACAGCACTTGTTAATGGAGGTAATCCAAGTTTCGGCCTTGCATTTGGAAGCAATTCTGCATTGGTCTCCGCAGCGAGTTGCGAATACTTTCAAACGCCCCCCCCCCCCCCCCCCAGATGATCTCGTAAATCCGTCCGATTCACTGCCCCATTTCTTAAGCCGTGCTACAAGACCGCTGCATCCTTCACTCTTGAGACGACTCCAGCCAGAAAAATCCAAATGGTTTCATTCAGGAGCAAAATACACTAGTAATCCATCATGCGTGTACATTCGCCAACAATGGGCCGTCGGTGAAATTTGAGGCTATTTAGAGGCTCAGTCGCAACTGGCGGTTCGTAACTACACATTTGTGGAAGTACTTGCTGCTAGAGCGACTGTCACTAGGCAGTTGCCAGGACACGTCCGGATTTGTCCGGTCGTGTCCGACCAAACGTAAGTCCGGCCTGTACCGCTTTTTTTTAGGCTTTTTTAGTGGTGAAGTAGAGAACGCAAAACTAAGGCCCGTAGCAAGCTAATGACGTAAGCGCGAGGAATAAGTGTAAGCTGAAATAAGGAGATACGCCATAAGGCTATATGAATATACCGTCCAATCCTGTCTTTACGGGGGTGTCGTATGTTTTTCTTCGTGGGACAAACGATCGTTACATATACCGAACAACGACGCTATGCGCAGAGTGAGCGACGCATCGTGAAAGAAAAGTAGATAATTATTTTGTTTAATGAACAACTTTAATTTATTTGGATTTTGTGATAGTGAAATTACGTTTTCCAAATATAATGAATTAATTGTGCACTGAGCCATTAATGACAAAATGAGTCTTATTTATGAAATGTATGAATCAATAGCGTTTCAAAATCAGGTGGAAGAGTTATAAATTACAGTTGTGATGGAATCTCTATCATTTGTCTGTCTGTCTTCTTCTGTCTCTTCCATCATTACAGTTCCTCCTTCTGGCCTTGGTCCTTTCTGATTTGCCATTGTAAATACATATTAGGGCGAATAATTATTTATTTCTTTCAAGTAATGAGACTTGTTTTATTATTTCTTAACCTTAATCTCTTTAATATGTTATTGACAGGTTCTTAAGTGGAAGTGGGTGATTCTTGTTGTATGAACGCTGTCATCAGGTGGTTCTGATGGAATGGTCTGTCTGCTCATTGTCAGTGTTATTTATGTCCGTCAGTCGGGCTTTGATTCCCTGTGCCGACGGTCCGATTGCGGCCCCCGACATTCCGGTTTCTGCCGCCGAAATTCCGTTTGCGAGCGACGACGCTTCGATTGCGGCCGCCGACAATCCGTTTGCGGCCGCCGACCCAGGTCGGTGCCCACCCCGTTGTCGCGGCGGTCGGTGGTAGATGCAGCATACCGTGGAGTGTCCTCTGCGGCCGTCGGAGTCTTGCGTCCGCTTGTGGCGTGACTCCTTGATGGTGTTAAGTAATGGTTGTCATGCCTTGCTTAGTTGAAAACCTGTGTCTCGGTTTATGAGATTATCCGTTATGCGAATTTCAATGGCCTCCTTGAAGGTGCTGTCCCAGTAGAAACTGGTAGGGGCCAGAATCTTGGTCTCTTCGTATTTCGCTCCCCATAGCCACACCGTCGGTTTCCTCATAGTATTGACCGTTGAAGACGAAGTAGGTGGATGTAAGTACGCGCCTAAACAGTTGTGTCAACTCGGAACCGAATTTCTTGCTGATAAGGTGAATCGAATCTTCTAGCGGGACCCTTGTGAAAAGTCACACGACATCAGAGCTCACCATGATGTCTGTTTCTCCTAGGGTCAGCTCGTTGAGACGACGAATGAAGTCCCACTTTCCCACATACGGTCTGACCAGACCTGCCAGGCCGGCCGCTGTAGCCTTGCGGTTCTAGGCGCTACAGTCTGGAGCCGCGCGACTGCTATGGTCGCAGGTTCGAATCCTGCCTCGGGCATGGATGTGTGTGATGTCCTTAGGTTAGTAAGGTTTAAGTAGTTCTAAGTTCTAGGGGACAGATGACCAAAGACGTTAGGTCCCCCAGTGCTCAGAGGCATTTGAACAATTTTTAGACCTGCCAGGTGTTGAGCGAGAGGGTATTTCGGCGCCCCTATGTTGCTGAGATGGGACGCATCCCTTCTTTATGTGTCTTAAGGAGGCCGTATATTCTCGGAGCTACTGCGGAGCGCTGTCGAAGTCTCTTCATATCTTTCTCATTAACTGCGCCATTTTTCAGTAGGCTGGCAGTCCTCAGTTGCATCCTGTTGGTCGTGTCCGTCTTGATCTTTCGGTATGCCTGGTTGTCAACGATCGCATCCGGCTGGACACGCGAGAGTCCTTCAAACAATACACCGATCACATTACAAAAATGTGCTTTGTGTAACAAGAAAATAACTTGCAAACTCAACGTAAGCCTTCTGACCTAATCATTGATTAACGGTGACATGACATTTTTCTGTATGTACAGCGTAACTAACGACTATGGCTCTGAACTATTCTTGCACTTATCTCGGTACCATAAAAGTTCTCTCGAAATTAGAGCACAGCGAGCAGCGCGGCAGCAAAGCTAAAACAAAATGGTAAACTAAAAATGATATCCATGCTTATGCACAGAAACGTACAATGCGGATACAAGCAACATAGTATTAGGTTGACTATATTTTGTACACATCCACTGGCTCAGAATGTCAGTTTTTCGACAAAATAACATAGTATTTCTTGCATGGGAGTAATGTCGACTGCTAATGTTCTACAAATGATTTCTCGAAAAAAGTTTTATAGAAAAGAGTTACTATACAATTTCACTTTCAAGATCGTGAACAATATTGACTCTATAGAAAACAGTTCTGACGGGTTATTCAATAATTTACTTTGCACAAAATCAACCTACCCAAAACGATCTCTATTTTTTTTACAAAATGTGTATATGTGGGTGTAGAAGTAACTTCCATGGCTGTGAGCAGTCAGTGGATATGTTTCATCAAAATCTTTGAATGACAATTAATTTTACAACAGAGTGCTAACAACATGCAAGTATCCAAAGTTGCGAATTAACCTTGAATCCCAATTCTTCATGAAACTCTTTTCAAAATCAATAAATAGTGTCATTGTTTTATTAAACCATTTTCAGCAAATCTGCATTCAGTATTTATCAGCTCAGTTCCAAATAAGAAATTCCTGACTGTTCAGTTTCACGTCTGCTTTCTAACACATCTCGACTAATAATAATGATGCTCTACCTGTGAGCGCCTTCGGGCAGAGATGTGTAACAACACAACCAAAGATCACGGACCAGCATGGCTTGCTCTCAGGTACGTGGTTATCGATATATGAAAGTCGAAAGTTAACATTTCTGTAATAGCCAAGATAACATACATACCTCACAACTGTAGTGGTGTGCAAAACGTAAGGACTGAAGTAACTTTCGCTTGGTGTGTCACTCCCAAGTAATATAGCTCGACGAAACTTGGACCCTGCATAGATGATGATGATATTAAATTTCTCGAAATGACGTTTTTTATCGCGAGGTATGGTAACTTCAAATCTACTTAACCGATGGCATGATTCCTTGTTTCCGACGAAGCTAACGAAATTGTCTAAGAATTGTACCACTTTTATTCCGATCCATCGACTATAAATATTTTTACTTGGACGACGAAAAATCGATGAAAAACCCATTTTTTTTGTTTCCTATGGCCCAAATAACTTAAGCGAGGTACAACTCTTAAAGAATCTTACGTACTTCGCTATCGTCAACTCAATTTTGATTTCAGACGAGGTGGCTGACCTGTGACATCCCGCTGCTGGAGGTCTACATCGAAATTTTGTTTCGTTCCGCAGGCACTTCCACCTTTGCTCTTAGACATTTCCGGTCGAAAAAATTCCAGTTTGTCGAGGAAATATCAATAAAGATTTTGACCCAATTTGACATTGATAATACATCCCGAGAAAAATTCTCAAAAAATGCTTTTTTCGGGTCAAAGATACACTACAATTGCTACACCACGACGATGACGTGCTACAGACGCGAAATTTAACCGACAGGAAGTAGATGCTGTGATATGCAAATGATTAACTTTTCAGAGCATTCGCACAAGGTTGACGCCGGTGGCGACACCTACAACGTGTTGGCATGACGAAAGTTTCCAACCGATTTCTCATACACAAACAGCAGTTGACCGGCGTTCCCTGGTGAAACGTTGTTATGATGCCTCGTGTAAGGAGGAGAAATGCGTAGCATCACATTTCCGACTTTGATAAAGGTCGGATTGTAGCCTATCGCGATTGCGGTTTATCGTATCGCAACATTGATGCTCGCGTTGGTCGAGATCCAATGACGGAATATGGAATGGGTGGGTTCAGGAGGCTAATACGGAACGCCGTGCTGGATCCCAACGGCCTCGTATCACTTACAGTCGAGATGACAGGCGTCTTATTCGCATGGCTGTAACGGATCGTGCAGCCACGTCTCGATCCCTGAGTCAACAGATGGATACGTTTGCAAGACAACAACCATCTGCACCAACAGTTCGACGACGTTTGCAGCAGTATAGACTATCATCTCCGAGACCATGGCTGCGGTTACCCTTGACGCTGAATCACAGACAGGAGCGCCTGCGATGGTGTGCTCAACGACGAATCTGGGTGCATGAATGGCAAAACGTCTTTTTTTCGGATGAATCCAGGTTCTGTTTACAGCATCATGGTGGTCGCTTCCGTGTTTGGCGACATCGCGGTGAATGCACATTGGAAGCTTGTATTCGTCATCGCCATACTGGCGTATCACCAGGCGTGATGGTACGAGCAGAGTGGCCAAGCGGTTCTAGGCGCTACAATCTGCAACCGCGCGACCGCTACGGTTCGAATCGTCCTTCGGGCACGGATGTGTGTGATGTCCTTAGGTTCGTTAGGTTTAAGTAGTTCTAAGTTCTAGGGGACTGATGATCTCAGAAGTTAAGTCCCATAGTGCTCAGAGCCATTTGAACCATTTGATGGTACGGGGTGCCATTGATTACAAGTCTCGGTCACCTCTTGTATGCATTGAAGGCACTTTGAACAGTGGACGTTACATATCAGATGTGTTACGACCCGTAGCTCTACCTTTCATTCGATCCCTGCGAAACCCTACATTTCAGCAGGATATTGCACGACCGCATGTTGCAGGTCCTGTACGGGCCTTCCTGGATACAAAAAATGTTCGACTGCTGCCCTGGCCAGCATATCCTCCAGATCTCTCACCAATTTAAAACGTCTGGTCAATGGTGGCCGAGCAACTGGCTCTGCACATTACGCCAGTCACTACTCTTGATGTACTGTGGTTTCGTGTTGAATCTGCATAGGCAGCTGTACCTGTACACGCTATCCAAGCTCTGTTTGACTCAATGTCCAGACGCATCAAGGCCGTTATTATGGCCAGAGGTGGTGGTTTTGGGTACTGATTTCTCAGGATCTATGCACCCAAATTACTTGAAAATGTAATCACATGTCAGTTCTAGTATAATATATTTGTCCAATGAATACCCGTTTATTATCTGCATTTCTTCTTGGTGTAGCCATTTTAATTGCGAGTAGTGTATAATACAGCCCGAGAGAAAAATGGTCAAAGACATGCTTTTTTCGGGCCAAAGATAGTAAGCCTCCTCTTACGTTCTTCATACCAGTATTTATAACGGTACTCACTGGAAATTTTTAACGAACCGACGTACCTAAGGTAGAAGAAATGCTACACCCTATATTTGTCATTCGAGGAAGCGACGCTATCCAGATACCACAGAGGCCAGCTGTTTTGAATGTGCCTCGCTCTCTGCTCAACAGGAGGAAGTTTCAAGACCTCCTCCTCCAGAATAATCGCTGCGTGACCAGCTCTACTGTATGTTCGTCTGACGGCAGCTGATGTTTATTCTCGATGACAGCAGGTGGCTACAACGGCGCGGCCAACTCTGTGTGGGTGGTGGCGGCGGCGTGCTTATCGCGTTAAGCGCGCCATCCCTTCCGGAATGTAGTTGCGCAGCCCGGTGGAGCGGCCAGCGCCCGCTGCGAGGCGGTTACCGGTTGACCGCCGGCTGCCGGCTGCTGGGTGCTGGGTGCCATATCTCGGGCATTACGTCTGCCCTGGGGCCCATCAGCTTTCGCGTCACGTCCCGAGCCTTCATATAGCGCGGCTGCTGCCGCTGCTGCGGCACGGTTTCTCTGATCCGGAAGAACGCCGTCGCTGCATTCTTTCTGCCCTACCTCGCCACGGTTTACCCCGGTCTCCACTTTCTCGGCGGCTTCACCGGTTCCACACTCGCCGAAATATTGTTAATTTCCTTACGTTACGTGGCAGCAACGGCAATTCTTGGCTAATTGTTTCTCGTCAGATGTTTTGTGCATGTCACGTTTATGCCAAAGGATGTCAAATTTAGAAGTGAACGTGAGGTATAAAGTTTTAAGAAGAATATGACGCAACCAGGGCTGCAAATCGAGAGGCAGAAAAAACTGTTCCCATGAATAGTCATGCTCAAGAGTCATCTGTTGCAGCGATGTTTGTCAGGCGTCCGACTTTTTACCATCGCGGGTTGCTAATTAGATAAAAGTCCGTCCTGTTGGCCTTTTATTAGGCTTGTTAGTAATGATGTAGAGAACGCACATAGAAGGCCCGTTCCAAGCTAACGACGAAAGGGCGAGGAGTAAGTGTGAGGAAGAATAAGTAAATACACCTTACGAATATATAGATGTATTTACCTGTGCTATTCTTATGTCAGTTTCCTACATACAGCGTATGAGAGTGCCCTAATAAAAAATATACTACTTGATGAGCGTCTTAAAACAATTTATACCTGTTCCCAACTTAATTCTGCTATCGGTTACCACACTTCTTTCCTCAAGGAAAGTGCTATGTTACCATGTATTTGCTCAGTATTATAGCCGTGTATACAGGGTGGTGCATTGATAGTGACTGGGCCAAATATCTCACGAAATAAGCATCAAACGAAAAATCTACAAAGAACGAAACTCGTCTAGCTTGAAGGGGGAAACCAGATGGTTGGCCCGCTAGATGGTAGAACGGATGTCAACTGCGTTTTTTTAAAAATAGGAATCCCCATTTTTTATTACATATTCGTATAATACGTAAAGAAATATGAATGTTTTAGTTGGACCACTATTTTCGCTTTGTGATAGAAGGCGCTGTAATAGTCACAAACTTATAAGTACGTGGTACCCGTGATACATTACCGGTGTTAAAATAGACCGTTTACCAATTGCGGATAAAAGAAATTATTCAGATAGTGAAGGGAGACGAAAATTTAATAGTAATGGGTGACTGGAATTCGAGTGTAGGAAAAGGGAGAGAAGGAAACATAGTAGGTGAATATGGATTGGGGCTAAGAAATGAAAGAGGAAGCCGCCTAGTAGAATTTTGCACAGAGCACAACTTAATCATAGCTAACACTTGGTTTAAGAATCAGGAAAGAAGGTTGTATACGTGGAAGAACCCTGGAGATACTAAAAGGTATCAGATAGATTATATAATGGTAAGACAGAGATTTAGGAACCAGGTTTTAAGTTGTAAGACATTTCCAGGGGCAGATGTGGACTCTGACCACAATCTATTGGTTATGACCTGTAGATTAAAACTGAAGAAACTGCAAAAATGTGAGAAATTAAGGAGATGGGACCTGGATAAACTGAAAGAACCAGAGGTTGTACAGAGTTTCAGGGAGAGCATAAGGGAACAATTGACAGGAATAGGGGAAAGAAATACAGTAGAAGAAGAATGGGTAGCTCTGAGGGATGTAGTAGTGAAGGCAGCAGAGGATAAAGTAGGTACAAAGACGAGGGCTGCTAGAAATCCTTGGGTAACAGAAGAAATATTGAATTTAATTGATGAAAGGAGAAAATATAAAAATGCAGTAAATGAAGCAGGCAAAAAGGAATACAAACGTCTCAAAAATGAGATCGACAGGAAGTGCAAAATGGCTAAACAGGGATGGCTAGAGGACAAATGTAAGGATGTAGAAGCTTATCTCACTAGGGGTAAGATAGATACTGCCTACAGGAAAATTAAAGAGACCTTTGGAGAGAAGAGAACCACGTGTATGAATATCAAGAGCTCAGATGGCAGCCCAGTTCTAAGCAAAGAAGGGAAGGCAGAAAGGTGAAAGGAGTATATAGAAGGTTTATACAAGGGCGATGTACTTGAGGACAATATTATGGAAATAGAAGAGGATGTAGATGAAGACGAAATGGGAGATACGATACTGCGTGAAGAGTTTGACAGAGCACTGAAAGACCTCAGTCGAAACAGGGCCCCCGGAGTAGACAACATTCCATTAGAACTACTGACGGCCTTGGGAGAGCCAGTAATGACAAAACTCTACCAGCTGGTGAGCAAGATGTATGAGACAGGCGAAATACCCTCAGACTTCAAGAAGAATATAATAATTCCAATCCCAAAGAAAGCAGGTGCTGACAGATGTGAAAATTACCGAACTATCAGTTTAATAAGCCACGGCTGCAAAATACTAACGCGAATTCTTTACAGACGAATGGAAAAACTGGTAGATGCAGACCTCGGGGAGGATCAGTTTGGATTCCGTCGAAATGTTGGAACACGTGATGCAATACTGACCTTACGACTTATCTTAGAAGAAAGATTAAGAAAAGGCAAACCTACGTTTCTAGCATTTGTAGACTTAGAGAAAGCTTTTGACAATGTTGACTGGAATACTCTTTTTCAAATTCTAAAGGTGGTAGGGGTAAAATACAGGGAGCGAAAGGCTATTTATAATTTGTACAGAAACCAGATGGCAGTAATAAGAGTCGAGGGGCATGAAAGGGAAGCAGTGGTTGGGAAAGGAGTGAGACAGGGTTGTAGCCTCTCCCCGATGTTATTCAATCTGTATATTGAGCAAGCAGTAAAGGAAACAAAAGAAAAATTTGGAGTAGGTATTAAAATTCATGGAGACGAAGTAAAAACATTGAGGTTCGCCGATGACATTGTAATTCTGTCAGAGACGGCAAAGGACTTGGAAGAGCAGTTGAACGGAATGGACAGTGTCTTGAAAGGAGGATATAAGATGAACATTAACAAAAGCAAAACGAGGATAATGGAATGTAGTCAAATTAAATCGGGTGATGCTGAGGGAATTAGATTAGGAAATGAGACACTTAAAGTAGTAAAGGAGTTTTGCTATTTAGGAAGTAAAATAACTGATGATGGTCGAAGTAGAGAGGATATAAAATGTAGACTGGCAATGGCAAGGAAAGCGTTTCTGAAGAAGAGAAATTTGTTAACATCGAATATAGATTTATGTATCAGGAAGTCGTTTCTGAAAGTATTTGTTTGGAGTGTAGCCATGTATGGAAGTGAAACATGGACGATAACTAGTTTGGACAAGAAGAGAATAGAAGCTTTCGAAATGTGGTGCTACAGAAGAATACTGAAGATAAGGTGGATAGATCACGTAACTAATGAGGAGGTATTGAATAGGATTGGGGAGAAGAGAAGTTTGTGGCACAACTTGACTAGAAGAAGGGATCGGTTGGTAGGACATGTTTTGAGGCATCAAGGGATCACAAATTTAGCATTGGAGGGCAGCGTGGAGGGTAAAAATCGTAGAGGGAGACCGAGAGATGAGTACACTAAGCAGATTCAGAAGGATGTAGGTTGCAGTAGGTACTGGGAGATGAAGCAGCTTGCACAGGATAGAGTAGCATGGAGAGCTGCATCAAACCAGTCTCAGGACTGAAGACAACAACAACAACACCAATTGCGGAAAGGTCGATATCGTGTTCATGTATGGGTATTGTGATCAAAATGCCCAACGGGCTTGTGCTATTTATGGTGCTCGGTATCCTGGACGAAATCATCCAAGTGACCGAACCGTTTTTTAAGGAAACAGGAAGTGTTCAGCCACATGTGAAACGGCTACCACGACCTCCAATAAATGATGATCCCCAAGTAGGTGTTTTATCTGCTGTCGTGGCTAATCCGCACATCAGTAGCAGACAAATTGCGCGAGAATCGGGAATCTCAAAAACGTCGATGTTGAGAATGCTACATCAACATCGATTGCACCCGTACCATATTTCTATGCAATAGAAACAGGAATTGCATGGTGACGACCTTGAAGGTCGTGTACAGTTTAGCAACTGGGCACAAGAGAAAATACGGGACGATGACAAATTTTTCACATGAGTTCTATTTAGCGACGTAGCGTCATTCACCAACAGCGGTAACGTAAACCGGCATAATATGCACTATTGGACAACGGAAAACCCACGATGGCTGCGACAAGTGGAACATCAGCGACCTTGGTGGTTTAATCTATGGTGCGGCATTATGGGAGGAAGGATAATTGGCCCCCATTTTATCGATGGCAATCTAAATGGTGCAATGTATGCTGATTTTGTACGTAATGTTCTACCGATGTTACTACAACATGTTTCACTGCATGAGAGAATGGTGATGTACGTCCAACATGATGGATCTCCGGCACATAGCTCGCGTGTGGTTGAAGCGATATTGAATAGCATATTTCATGACATGTGGATTGGTCATCGAAGAAGAATACCATGGCTCGCACGTTCATCGGATCCGACGCCCCCGGATTTTTTCTGTGGGGGGAAAGCTGGAGGATATTTGCTGTCGTGATCCACCTACAAAGCCTGACAACATGTGTCAGCGCGTTGTCAACGCATGTGCGGAAATTACGGAAGGCGAACTACTCGCTTTTGAGAGGAATGTCGTTACACGTATTGCCACATGCATTGAAGTTGACGGACATCACTTTGACCATTTATTGCATTCATGTGCTATTTACAGGTAATCACGCTGTAACAGCATCCGTCCTCAGAAATGAGATAAGTTCATAAACGTTCAAGTATCACATTGGAACAACCAAAATAAAATGTTCAAACGTACCTACGTTCTGTATTTTAATTTAAAAAACCTACCTGTTACTATCTGTTCGTCTAAAAATTGAGTCTATTGCACCGCCATCTATCACAAAGCGAAAAAAGTGGTCCAACTGAATCATTCATATTTCTTGATGTACTACACGAATATGTAATAAAAATGGGGATTCCTATTTAAAAAAAAACGCTGTTGATATCCGTTTGTCCTATGGCAGCGCCATCTAACGGGCCAACCATAGAGCCATCTGGTTTCCCCCTTCAAGTTAGACAAGTTTCGTTCTTTGTAGTTTTTTCGTTTGACTCTTATTTCGTGAGATATTTGTTCCGGTCACCATCGATGGACCACCCTGTATAACTGTGAGAACATTGTCTTGGAAACACTACTTATCCAATAATGTATGATGTAGTGAATTTTGACTACCTTCCTTTAGCAGTATGTTACTGATTTTTACACATTTTGTATTTAGGAGTTATGCTCAATTTATGTGGGGACATAACCCTTCCTGTTTTGAGGCTTCCATTCTCCTCTTTCTATAGTTATTCCCGGCGTTATTTCTCATTATATTGAACAGATCCCCTGTTTTTTTTAACTTTACGCTGTAAATCATGAAGTACTTATTGTTGCCATGTTGCCACTCTTTCATGCATTGTATGTTGGTTGTCGCTTAAAATAAAAAAAAAAGAATTCTGTGGGTTACCTTTCCGTAGAAATAATCAAGTGTGTTTTCTGTGTGTCTAGAAATGGCTTTCAGAAACCGATGACTTACGATTTAAGGCAGTTGTTATACCTGGCACGCAAGCAATTGATGGAGTATTCAGTTTCAATTATTTGTGGAATTTTGTACGTACTTCGTATATGGTTTTGTTAATATGACGTTTAAAATAATGGAGTTTGTCCACGGATATGCCATGTACTGCATGTAATATTTTATGTCCATATATATGCCCTTAATGTATTCTTTGATCTCTGAAAATTTTCATGCATGACATTCATGGCGTGAGTTCCTGTTGTCATGTCCTAGTTCATGAACCACGGGCAACGTATGAGTGGCCAAGTAAGTGGTCCCGACAGTCGGGATACCAGTTACTTTGGAATAAGGCTGGACATCTCGGATATATTCTGAGTCGTGGTCACCTTTGTGCTCATACGGCAAAAACTACCAAATCCACCGGTTAGTCCCTCAACCGTTAGTGGTAAAACCCTATTGGACTCGGGGCAAGTAAGGCTAGCAACCTACTTCCCTGGTACTTTAAATATGATGCTGGCAACAATCAGAGCCAAATGCCTCGGACCTTTGGAGGTGACGGAGTCCCACCTCTAACTGACAAACCAGGGACTCCTAAGATACGACTTGGCAAACAAATGGTAATGAGATGGGGACCTATGAATGTCAATGGGAGCTACTCTGGGAAGAAGGTAGAACTGGCAGAGGCTGCAAGTAAGATGGGGCTGGACGTTTTAGCTGTTAATGACATTCGGGTAAGGGGTGAGAAAGAAGAGGAAGTGGGAGAATACAAGGTCTTCCTGTCAGGAGTCAAAGCAAGAATAGCACAATGGGGTGTAGGGCTTTACATCAGGAAAGAAATGGAACCCAGCGTAGTTGCAATAAGGTATGAAAACGAACGACTGATGTGGATGTTGCAATAAGGTATGAAAACGAACGACTGATGTGGATAGATTTGACAGTGTCTAGCACGAAAATTAAGATTGTGTCAGTATATTCGCATTGTGAAGGGACAGATCAAGATAAGATGCATAGTTTTTATGACACACTCAGTGATGTAGCTGTTAGAGTAAAGGACAAGGACAGTGTTCTGGTCAGTGGTGATTTTAATTCCAGGAATGGAAATCGAACAGAAGGGTATGAAAAGGTTATGGGTACATTTGGAGAGGATATGGAGGCCAACAGGAACTGGAAACAACTCTTGGATTTCTGTGCCAGTATGGGCTTAGTAATCACAAACTCCTTTTTTAAACATAAGAATATTCACCGCTATACTTGAGAGGCAGAGGAACCAGATCTGTCATAACAGATGAGGAATTCAGGAAGGCTGTGAGGGACACACGTGTATTCAAGGGATTCTTTGATGACACTGATCACTATTTAATCCGCAGCGAAATTGGTATTGTGAGGCCGAAAGTGCAGGAGGTCAGGCCCATATGTAGGGGGATAAGAGTGGAGAAACTTCAGGATAAGGAAATCAGGCACAAGTACATAACAGTGATCTCAGAAAGGTACCAGTTAGTTGAATATAGTCAATTACAGTCTTTGGAAAAGGAATGGACAAGGTACAGGGACACAGCACTAGAAGTGGCTGAAGAATGTCTTGGAACAGTAGTGTGTAAAGGAAGCAAACAGCTTGGTGGAATGACACAGTCAAGGCAGCCAGTAACAGGAAAAAGAAGGCGTATCAAAAATGTCTACATACTAGAACTCAGGTAGACAGAGAAAGTTATGTTGAAGAAAGAAACAAGGCCAAATAGATAATTGCACCATCCAAGAAGAAATCTTAGGAAGACTTTGGAAACAGGTTGGAGACTTTGGGTCAAGCTGCTGGAAAACCATTCTGGAGTGTAATTAGCAGTCTTCGAAAGAGAGGTAAGAAGGAAATGACAAGTATTTTGGACAGGTCAGGAAAACTGCTGGTGAATCCTGTTGATGCCTTGGCCCGAGGGAGGGAATATTCTGAAGAGTTGCTCAATGTAGGTGAAAACACGATCAGTAATGTTTCAGATTTCGATGTACAATGGGATAGGAATGAGGATGGAAATAGGATCACATTTGAGGATGTGGTGAAAATGGTCAATAGATTGCAGTGCAATAAAGCAGCTGGGGTGGATGAAATTAAGTCGGAACTCATCAAATACAGTGGAATGTCAGGTCTTAAATGGCTACACAGGATAATTGAAATGGCGTGGGAGTTGGGACAGGTTCCATCAGACTGGACGAAACCAGTAATCACACCAATCTTTAAACATGGAAACAGAAAAGATTGTAACAACTACAGAGGTATCTCTTTAATCAGCGTTGTGGGTAAAATCTTCTCAGGTATTGCTGAAAGGAAACTGCAAGTATTAGTTGAGGCCAAATTGGATGAAAATCAGTGTGGGTTTAGGCCTCCAGGACCAGATCTTTAGCTTACGGCAAATAATGGAGAAGTGTTACGAGTGGAACAGGGAATTGTATCTATGCTTTACTGATCTAGAAAAGGCATATGACCGGGTTGCTAGGAGGAAGTTATTGTCTGTTCTACGAGATTATGGAATAGGAGGCAAACTTTTGCAAGCAATTAAAGGTCTTTACATAGATAGTCGGGCAGCAGTTAGAGTTGACGGTAAATTGAGTTCATGGTTCAGAGTAGTTTCAGGGGTAAGACAAGGCTGAAACCTGTCTCCGCTGTTGTTCATATTATTTATGGATCATATGTTGAAAACAATATACTGGCTGGGTGAGGTTAAGATAGGTGAACACAAAATAAGCAGTCTCGCATATGCGGATGACTTAGTTGTGGTGGCACATTCGATTGAAAGTTTGCAAAGTAATATTCAGAGCTAGATCAGAAATGTAAGAACTATGGTATGAAGATCAGCATTTCCAAAACGAAAGTAAGGGCAGTGGGAAAGAGATATAAACGGATTGATTGCCAAATAGGAAAAACAAAGTTAGAACAGGTGGACGGTGTCAAGTACTTACGATGCATATTCTCACAGAATGGCAACATAGTGAATGAATTGGAAGCTAGGTGTAGCAAAGCTAATGCAGTGAGCGCTCAGCTACGATCTGCTCTCTTCTGCAAGAAGGAAGTCAGTACCAAGACTAAGTTATCTGTGCACCGTTCAATCTTTCGACCAACTTTGTTGTATGGGAGCGAAAGCTGGGTGGATTCAGGTTACCTTATCAATAAGGTTGAGGTTATGGGTATGAAAGTAGCTAGGATGTTTGCAGATACTAGTAGATGGGAACAATGGCAGCAGGGTGTCCACTATGAGGAAATCGAAGAAAAACTGGAAATGAACTCTACAGATGTAGCAGTCACGGCGAACAGGCTTAGATGGTGGGGTCATGTTACACGCATGGGAGAAGCAAGGTTACCCAAGAGACTCATGGGTTCAGCAGTAGAGGGTAGGAGGAGTCGGGGCAGACCAAGGAGAAGGTACCTGGATTCGGTTAAGAATGATTTTGAAGTAATATGTTTAACATCAGAAGAGGCACCAATGTTAGCACTGAATAGGGGCTCATGGAGGAATTTTATAAGGCTGAAAGGCATAATCAGTCTTAAATGATGATGATGATGATGACATCAACTAAGTCTGGCACGCCAGCAATATATCTAACACGCCTATGAAATGTGATATCGAGTGTCTCAGTCTTTGGATGAATATGTATTGTGACAACAGATTACCAGCTGCAGTCAGTTACCGTGTTGTTGCACGTAAAGCAAAGTTCAGCATACGATCTTAAAAGGTGTAGTGTGGATCCTTTTGTTAAATGACGGAATATAGCTACTTTTTACTTTTAATTAAGAGTAAATCGAAAATAACATGAAATAGAAATGTTACAAATGTATGTAAGAAATTTGTACGGTAGTGTTTTATCCTAATGTGAGGTGTGAGAAGTGTTATTTATACATAGTGATGCAAGCAGACAATGTAGCGTTTTTCATTGTTGACTTTACAGGTGCTTGACAATGACGCTCAGTCGAAATTAGCTAATCGCATGATTAAATCAACATCGCATTACAGCCTATTATGGACGATGTTTACGTTTATTAAGCGTCTGGAGGCTGTGGATTCTCACAAATACAATAAAACGCACCAGTAGCGTTGGATACTACCACGGAGTAAGGCTACATTTTGACTTCTAACATACAACGATAAATACTAAGGGGAAGTTTGTAGCACACAATATCACAATGTGCAGAGCAGTGCAACATGAGTACAAGCAGCAGAAACACAGATATTTTCAAGGACGAAATTTTCACTCTGCAACGGAGGTGACCTGATATGCAACTTCTGGCAGATTAAAAGTGCCTGCCGAATCGGACTCGAACTCGAGACCTTCGTCTTTCTCGAACAAGTTCTCTACCAGCTGAGCTAGCTGAGAACGACTGACGAGCGATCCTCACAGCTTTACTTCCGCCAGTACACCATCTCCTACCTATCTCAATTCACAGAAGGTCATACGCCTGTGGTTGGGATATACGTGAGAGCTTTTTGGTCTCAGATAATTTGGTACTCTCAGATAGTACTCGCAGAATGTTTACACTAGCAGTAAATTTTCGCTTATGCTCAACTGTCTGATAATTTCTTGAGAGTACTTTCTCTTAGTGTCTGAGGGTCTTATGATAGCAGATGTCGGAAACCTTTACACACAGCAAGGTGAGAGTGTCTATGAGAGCTGAGAGCTCACCTCGAGATTTTTCAGTCATAGCACTGTGTGTGAAGCAAGAGGCTGCGGGGCCCGTCGGCCTGCCACTTCATTTTTAGTACCTTTACTGCAAAAGAAAAAAAAAATAAACGTTCGTGCTCATGTTGGATTAGAGTGCGCATTGGGAGCAAGATAATTTCGGAGCTTGCAGTAATCTCACTGTGAAGCTTTTGTTGGAAAATCTACAACAAAATCGAAATGCTAAGAGAATGTCAGTGATGGAAGTGAAAAAAATACTCTTTAGGACTGGACACAAAACTGTCAGTTTAGGTACTACTATGTGTAAATCCAATAGTGTTAAATACACACAGGTTGTGACGACTCGTAATTTCCTGAAAGTTTGTTTTTCAACACCCAATGTAATAATACAAACATCAAAAAGTTTTGCATCACGTCGGTTCCCAGAATTCCTGAAAATAGACGTTGAATGTGGATATTGTATCACAGACACAGTCCCTTTGACTGTTCAGAGATGTCACTAAACCCGCCCAAAGTTGTAAACAACCATGCATCGAAACTTAGAAACTTGTGGTAAGGTCTTATGGGACCAAACTGCTGAGGTCAACTGTCCCTAAGCTCATACACTACTTAATCTAACTTATGCTAAGGACACACACAGCCATGCTTGAGGGAGGACTGAAAACTCCGAAGGGGGGAAACCACGCGAGCCGTGACAAGGCGCCTTAGATCGCTCGGCTACCCCACGCGGCAACCATACATGAGCAGCGCCTATTAGATGGAGTGGGTCCAGCAGCCGATCAGTTCCAGTCATTCCACCAGGAAGGCGGTACACGGCTCGTGTTGTCTGTCGTTCAACCACGCCTAGACGGTCAATACCGCGGTTTGATTTCAACTGCATTGTTACTTTGTGCCAGGAAGGGCTCTCATCAAGGGAGGTGTCCAGGCGTCTCGGAGTGAACCAAAGCGATATTCGGACCTGGAGGAGAGACAGGAACTGTAGATGATATGCCTCACTCAGGCCGACCAAGGGCTACTAGTGCAGTGAATGACCTCAACTTACGGATTATGGCTCAGAGGAACCCTTACAGCAACCCCACCATGTTGAATAATGCTTCTCGTGCAGCCACAGGACGTCGTGTTACGACTCAAGCTGTGTGCAATGGTCTGTATGGTGCGCAACTTTACTCCCAACGTCCATGGCGAGTTCCATCTTTGCAACCATGACACCATGCAGCGCAGTACAGATGGCCCCTACAACATGCCGAATGGACCGCTCAGGATTGGCACCTAGTTCACTTCATCACTGAGTGTCGCATATACCTTCAACCAGACAATCGTTGGAGACCTGTATGGAGGCAACCCGGTCAGACTGAATGCCTTAGACCCACTGTACAGCGAGTACAGCAAGGTGGAGTTCCCCTGCTGTTTTGGGGTGGCTTTATGTGGGGCGGACGTACGCCGCTGGTGGTCATGGAAGGCTCCGTAGTGGCTGTATGAACCGTGAATGCCGTCCACCGACCGATAGTGTAGCCATATCGGCAGCATACTAGCGATGCATTCGTCTTCATGGACGACAATTTGCGCCTCCATCGTACATATGACTTGAACCCTATCTAACATTCCTGGAGTAGATTGAATAGGTCTGTTTATGGACGACGTGACCCACCTACCACTCTGAGGGTCTATGCCGAACCGCCGTTGAGGAGTGGGACGATCTGGACCAACAGTGCCTTTATGAACTTGTGGATAGTATGCCACAACGAAAACAGGCATGGATCAATGCAAGACGACTTGCTACTGGGTATTAGAGTTACCGCTGTGTACAGCAATCTGGACCACCACCTCTGAAGGTCTCGCTGTATGATGGTACAACATGTAATGTCTGATTTTTATGAGCAGTAAAAAGGCCGGAAATGATGTTTACGTTAATCTCTATTCCAATTTTCTGTACAGGTTACGGAACTTTCATAACCGATGTGATGCAAAACTTTTTTTGATGTGTGTACAATCAACAAATACTACGTCGTGCAAAACTGTTGATACAGATTTACTACTTGAAGTTTGTGAATTCCAAAACCATTTCTTTGAAACATAACTTATTTTTTTTCTCTGATTCAGTTGATGTGCGTTGTAAAACTGGTTTGGCTGTTGTGGAGGTGCTAAAAACTGTAGCCATCTCAACCAACAAATCGCATCTTCTCTCATTTCCTGTAGTGCAGAAGCTGTACCTTCCATAACGCTGACATTTCCTCCTACAAACTAACTAAGAACACAACTTCGCCCTGAGTCCACTTCGTGGCAATTTTCATCATTGATTTCTTTGCCGACACATCGCTGACATTCGCTCACGGTTCGTATCTAAAGCAAGAGTCTCAACTGTCCCGACAATTCCAGTGCATTATATGAGAATGCAGGCTTTCTCGGCAAATCTTTGCCTGGAGGTGGCAAGTAAGAAGCTTGCTGAAAAGTCGCCGGAGAATAACGCGTTGACTCGGCTGTCAAACCGAGAAGATTTTAACATCAATTCCAGTTCACGTTCCAGTGCTGTTGGGGCGCTGAGGGTAGCGCCCTAGTCTTTCATTCACGTTTTCGTATTAACGTTTGATCGAGTCTCTTCTGTGCTAACTTCTTTTAGTTCCGTTTTTAATTCCATATAACATGTCTACGATGTTTTTATGTGTTATTTGCTTCGTAGCGTTGTTCAGGTCTAGAACTTTGGGAGTAGGCTAATTGCTCATGTTTCTTGTGAGGTAAAACAGGTTATTTATTCTCTCAGAGATATGCCACGGCACGTATTGTGGATTAAAACACGCAGTTTCGTGAGTACTTTTATTTAATGGTCGAAGGAGTACAACAAAATATTCCAGTAAGATGTGGTTGTATACAAATTGTGAAATACGGCACAAATCTGAATGCAATGTACCTACTCAGTGCACCCGACAATGCCGGTATAGTTTTTCTTTTCTGAGAGCTGCGGCGAGCAGCCCTCGAGAGACGGAGGTTGTCGTCTACAAATTTTCATAGCGCGACTACCACACCTGCAGATATTGTGGCTAGAAAAATCTAAAACTGAGTGACAGAAATTTCTTTGGTCAGTAGCAAAATTTCATAAAATAATATAAAAAAGACTTTGCCGTTAAAAAGCTTTTGACACATGAGAAGTGGACAGTTTATTTCAAATCGGAGCATAATAAACTACAGATAACACGTATTTAGATTAGAAAATGTTACATTGGATTTTATTGCTATTTAAATTACGTATGTACTTTATCTTTTATATTAAATTGTTTGTGTCCTGTGGCTGCCTACCAAAAGCAACCACAGGGAAAAATTAGTACACTATGTCATCTACAAATATAAGGGATGTTAAAACATCGTCTGCAATGAATTTTCGTTTATAATACAATCTTTAAAATACATATTCCGTTAAAAATAGCAATTTTTTGTTTTTGTTTATTTCTAATGACCTGTGGACATTACTGAACTTTTTGTGAAGCTTTGCTATTAGAACCACTTGATGTCGTTTGTTATTCATGGGTTATGTTTTGTTTTTTAGCAGGATTTACTCATGTTTTGTGCTACTTGACGATACTGTGTCTTGTAATGCTTCTGTGGCTTGGACTTGCGTTTCACTGCACAACTGACTTTTTCGATTCCTTTCTCACTGTCGTTTGTTTCACTGTTCTGTTTTCGATTGAGGCCTGCCAATTTTGAATTTGTTCTCTTAGCTTTCGTTCTGTTTGTGTTGTGTGTGTGTGTGTGTGTGTGTGTGTGTGTGTTTTATTTTGTGTTATTTGATAGTTCATCTAAATGGTGGATACTGTCTTGTTGTAAAGTACTGATTGGTTACAGATTGCTTTTTCCCTGTGGTAATTTTCTTACATTGTTAAAATGTGGTGCAGATGATTACTGTGTCTTATGATTTGGATGTCTATTTCTATGCTACTGGGGTAAAGGTTGTTTTTAATAAGCTGGTCAGCAAATGTGGAATTCGTGCTCCCACTATCAGTGCTCTTCAACGTTCCGAGCGTCTCGTCCCGAAATTTCTACATATCTGCCCGATGCATACTAAGAGGGTCACTCCAAAAGAAATGCACAATTTCTTTTAAAAGATCCATCTTTTATTCTAAATGTTTGAAAGTTTTACAGTGTGCAGACACATCCTTTAGGAACAATATTTTCATTTCTCCGCATAATTTCTATCCCTCTAAACTGCCTTACCCCATCTTGAAACCAGCGCCTGTAACCCGCACGGTAAAATTCTGGACCAACCTGTTGGAGCCACTGTTTGACAGCGTGCACAAGGGAGTCATCTTCTTCAAACCCTGCTACCAACGTAGCGTGACAATTCTTTCACTGTGATGCGTCTGTCAGCAGTCACCAATACGTTAACTCTTTGCACATTGTCTGGAGTGTGTTCAGTACGAGGCCTGCCGCTGAGAGCACAATCCTCAACATTACCGTGCCCGCTTTCATCACGTAACCTGTTTGCTCACCGACTAACTGTACTGCGATCGACAGCGGCATCTCCATACACCTTTTTCAACCTCTTGTGGATGTTTTTCACTGTCTCGTTTTCACAGCACAGGAATTCTATGACAGAACGTTGCTTCTGACGAACGTTAGGTGTAGCAGTCACCTTGGAGACTTGCTGTGACGGCGCCACTCACGGGAACAGGTTGAACTAAGTTTGGAAACAAGCGGAAAGGATGTATCTACACACTGTAAAACTTTCACACATGCAGAATGAAAACTTTATTTTTACAAAAATAGTGTGCATTTCTTTTGGAGTGACCCTCGTAATACACAATCTTTGCAGGTTAAATACAGCACACAGGGCGTCTTTGAAGGGGCCAGCGGCCATAATCGTGCACATACACACACAATTTTTCCCAATTAGCCACACTTAATTATTTCTTATTTTGATTAAACGTTTCTGCTAACTGGCATCATCGGGTCAAGTACTTTAATAAATTAATAAATGTCTGTCTTCAAATAGTATATATCTGTACTAGGCGTAGGCGCATGCCCTCTCTTCTCCCAGTCCTTCCCCGCTAGGGGAACAAACTTTTCGGAAACGGCGCAGCGTCATCAATTACGGTTTTACAACAGGATATTCGATATTGCACCACGGATGGATGGAAACATGTCCTCCCTATGTCATGGGTGTGTGTGTTGTCCTTAGAGTAAGTTAGTTCAAGTTAGATTAGTGAGTAAGCCCAGGGACCGATGACCTCAGCAGTTTGGTCCAATAAGTTCTTACCAAAAATTTCCGAATTTCCACTTGAACGGCTGATCGAAACATGCAGTGCGCCATGGACGCAGGTCCAGGAAGCAATGTTATGCCGTGTGGAACATTCGACTGGACTTCGATGAGACCCGTGCCAGTAGCCGAAGGCACCATGAAAGCTGTGGACTACGTCAACATTATTGCCGGCCACCTGCGTCTATTCATTCTTCATGTCTTCCGCGACGGCGATGGCATATTCCAGCAGGATAACTTCGCGTCACCAGCGATGCTACTATGGTACAAGGGTTGAGGGCCGTGATATATTGATCTCTCGCTGTTGTTTTGGCACCCAAATTCTCCTGATCTGAACATGTTAATGAAATATGGGAAGTGATCGCAAACCGGCGGTCCATAATTTACAGGAACTGAGCACTATGGCACTTAACATCTGTGGTCATCAGTCCCCTAGAACTTAGAACTACTTAAACCTAACTAATCTAAGGACATCACACACATCGATTCCCGAGGCAGGATTCGAACCTGCGACCGTAGCGGTCACGCGGTTCCAAACTGAAGCGCCTAGAACAACACGGCCACACAAGCCGGCCCATACCTGGAGCCTCTGAAAGCCTACCAAGGATTTGTCTAAACCATTTCCATACAAATCGCTGCGGCATGCGTTTCAAAAGTCGACCACGCGCTAAAGCAAGTGGTCATAATATTTTGGCTTATCAGTGTACGGATCAAAACAGGCTACATTTTAATTTTTGTAATTATTTTGTTGTTGAACTCTTCGTAAATAAAATTCACTGTCAATGTTCTGGGGCCCATGACCTAGATGTAGAGCGCCCCACAAACCAACATCATCATCACTGTCAAAGTGGGCGATGTATGGCACCACATTTGCTACTATTCTGTCACCTGGCGGCAGCCATGAGGCATTGTTCATTGCTGTTCTGGTTTCAAACCAAAAGCAATTCGTTATCTTCCTCACTGTTATAATTTTTTCATGTATATTTGACTATTGTATATTTACGATTTAAATTGTAGGACGATATTGCCAGTTGCGGTAAAGTATTGCGACACCACACTATACTGCAATCTAAGTTTTATATTAAGATTTTTTCACTAGTTTGCTTATGACACATCTTCTAACCCTTGTATCTACGTGCAGCATGTTGCTCCCAGATTTTTTTTTGCCTTAAGTATCTTTTGGCACAATTGAGAATTGCACCTATATTTCACTATTTTGATTCTCTTTTGTAATTTCTATGTATCTTTACAATTTTTGACAAGTATCTGAAGATTTTTAAGTCTGAGACGCGTCAATTACTGGAAATTGTCATCTTATTTTTGAAGCATGACGTTTTGATTAGCAACCAATCCAGCCTTTATACATTACTACTCTTCATTTTCAACACGGTCGCCTGCTTCCTACGCGACTTTATGTCGCAATGATGTTGCAATACGTAACGGCCATCAATATGAACCAACGGATAGATTTGTTTGTAAAGTTCCTGTATTTATACTGTTTTTATTAGCTGAAAGGTGAAAGTTCTATAAAGCAACTGTCGGCGTGTTGTTTTGGCAGAAAGAGCCAGAGGAAGCAAAAGTTAGTCAAAATTTTAATGCCGAAATTTAAATTATAGGAAGTGAGCAAGCGCTACCTAACATTTTCCAAGACGCCACTCATGGAAAAGCGTATCTTCTGAGGCTCATATCTTGGGTTATATTGGCAATATAAAGATACGGTCAAGTGTTTTGGGTAGCCCTTTGGCTAGGGACCATTTGTATACCCAACAGAAGGATCGTCGTACTGTCACTATCCTTCAGCACAGGGTCACAGGTAGAACATTGCTCGCTTCCTCCAGCTTCGGCAAATGGAGCAAATCGGTCGGTTCTTTTAAACTGGATATGGTCTACGGTGGGCATTACCTTGGGCAATCGTGGACGATTCCTTAGAAAATCCCAAAAAAAGTTTTTACCATTTTTCACACTACAACCGAGCCGGGAATTCCAAGACGGCTATGAACAGCAAATTACTGAAATTTTTACGATATATTCCTAAGATCCTGATGTCTAACAGCCTTCAAAGTTTTATTGATATCGTTATCCGTTTTCGAACTACAGTGCTTCAATGTTACCCTAGTTGTACATAAAAATACAGACGTAAAATCCCGTGTGGGTCTGAAACGTAGTTTATAAAGTGACGTAGCAGGAAGAAACATGCTATGAAGAGTCTCCGTCGTCGTCAGAAGGGTTCTGGGAAGCCATGTTCCAGTAAAGAAGCACGTAATTTTTTTATGCACGTAATCCGGTCTGAAGTGTAAAATTAGTTTTGCGTCGTTTCAATTTTACATAAATAAAGTATCAAAATTTTATTGACTCATAATTTTTTTTCCTATGTATAACATGCCCTGCTACAGCTGGGAATAAACGGAATCAGCAGAAAAATGCTCCTATCAGAGCGCAAAAAGGCGAATATGCTCTTGATTATTTACAATGATAGATCAGTGGTTGTGGGCGTGTTACATTCAAGAGACCTTGTGGGAGTGGGAGGTGAGATGCATGTTAAAAAGAGGGGTAATACGTTCGAAGGCCAAAATGTTTGAGTGCATTTTGACAGGTACCGACGAAGGCAGAATGAGGCAGCAGTCACCTCACTTTTAAGTCATAAACTTTTAAAAATGTGAGTTAACAATCATTTCGTTCTCATTTAAGTTTATGGCCGAAAGAGTCAGCCTTCAGGAATTGTGAAACGAACCTTGTCGTCGAGGACCAGATGCCACAAAAGGCGCAGATTCACCACGAGATGGGGAAACTCGCAGGCGTCTATAGAGGCCTAAGCGCTGTAGTGTGCGAGTGAGATAGACGAGAACGTATGTTTTAGGGAAACCCGATAGAAGACTTTTGTGGCCAAGGAGACGTAGCAGTGTTAAATGTGGCGGACCTAAGATCGGCCATAAAAGGAAACATTTGTGAAAACTATTTAATTCTGTAGTAATGCAGGTAATGAAACCACAGTAATTTTAATTTGCCATCCTCCATAAGTTTTCATGGTGATCTCAATAAAACTTGAATATTGATCATATCAGTAATAGTTTAGGATTTATTGGTAAAGTGAAATTAACAAGTTTTGTAACAAAGACCTGAATGCTAAAATCTGAACTCTTTGGTCGACCTTAGCGATCGACATTTCATGTAGAAGCGCATCATTAAAATGACAAATTTTGTAAATATCAACTCAGTAACAGTATTTGTTTAAAAGATATAGTAAATTTAAATTATCAGAATTTTCAGTTAAGCATCAGATCATCATTTCCTTCACACAAAACACATTGATCGATGACAGCATGGTACCTTATTGAATCATTAGGTAACAGAATATTCGCTGTGAAGTTTAGTGCATAATAGCTACTTTTGTTCTTTATTTATTTCTTAGAAAACACATGGGTGCAAGGCTACTGGCCGGACATTCAAGGTTAAGAAGGAAATTATATTGGTTTTATATAAAAGAATTTAACGTTTATTATGTAATTGATATTATTGTTAGTTTATTTAAAACGTGAAAAAGGTCAAGCTTTGATTATTTAAATGTTTTAAAGTGTAAAGTAATGTAGAATAAGCTGTAGCCAATCAGATGGACGGCTTTAGGAAAGAGAACTACGCTAGTCAGTTGGGCGAAGACGTTCAGCGCGCGGGAAACATGTTCGGAGACGGGCAGAGGGCAGTTCTGGTCTAGACACCAAAGAGTACAGTTCGGCTGGAGACACCAAAGGGTACAGTTCGGATGCAGACACGAAAGCGGACAGTCGGTCCTTAGGCAGCGAGGAAGTGAAACGACTTGGAAAACGTCGCGTTGTGTGGTATCGCGGGACTTAGTCTCTGAGCGGTGAGCAGTCGCGCGCCTGGCGTCAAGTCTAATTTTTCGTGTGGAGTATCGAACTTGTGTTTCGTGATGAGATTGTGAATAATCGAACTGTGTCAAATGGATATGCGATCGAGTGTAACAGTAACTCTAAATACGACCATTTTCGCTATCAGTTTTCTTTTTGAATAAACGTTATTGTAACCAAATCGCAACTGCGTGGCCTACATCATTTATAGGCCGTTAATTTAGTTCCCCGGTATTATTATTACTGTTATTATATGTTATATTAACTTTGTATTTCGCAAACTTGCCATCAGTCAGACAATTTAACCAAAGGATCACAAGTGCCTAATTTAGAGCGTGTAATGCAACACGTGCGGTTCAACACCTAGACGGGTTTGAGCCAAGACATTTCGATAAGGGGAACCGCATGTGAGCCCGAACATCTTTGGGATGTTAGCTCGCAAACATGTGTATATTCGCCTCTTTTGTGCTCCGATAGAAGCATTTTTCCACTGGTTCCTCTTACTGTATAGGATGGTTACAACCTTATACCGTCTACCATATGCAACGAAAGTTTTTTCAGCCAATAATCACTACAGCTGCAAGTGACAGGTATGAACAAATGAAGTGCTATGTACCGTATGTCGGCTAGAACAGATGGCAACAGCTTAAGATTTAATACATGTAGAGATGGTATCCAAGCAGAATATCTACACACGTTGAAAAATAATTATTTTTACCTGTCGTTGTGACAATGATGATGCTCGTTGAGAATATTAGCTCAAAAATTTTAATCATGTTGTCGAAGCATGCAGGGTACTTGTGATTGCCTCTCCTTTACATAACCGTCATAAACTCTCAGTTTCTTAAATAGTTGGTGCTGTCTGCTTCTGGAGTGTCACTGATTTAAAAAAAAAAAAAAAAAAAAAAAATGGAAAACTTGCACGTCGACCTTACATCTACATCTGTAGCTACAGGTTTAATCTGAAAGACACCTAACTGTCATTTACCCATTTTTCTGTTCGTCTCGAATAATGCGCGGAACGTGCAACTGCTCAATCCTCCATTTGATCTCGAATCTTACTATATTTTCCTTAATCGCCTTTACGCGAGACTCGTGAAGGAAGCAGAAATGTATTGGCCCGTCTAGGAATGCAGGTTCACTGAATTGTAGCTGTAAACCACACTTCGCAGCGTCTAAACTGTTGTTGCATGAGCATCTCTGTAATACTTCCACGCTCACTAAATGAAACCGTGACGAACCGAGCTGCTCCTCTAAGTTATGATTTAGGGTGCTAGTAATGTTAAAAGCGGTAGAGTTTGCAAAACATTCAAAGCCGCCATATGTTGCTGGTACTGCACAATTGTATCTGCATTATCTAAGCTCCTAAAACCGGAAGCGATACGATAGCCAATAACTCCAGGAAAGCTCCCCCTCAAACGCGCAATTAAATGCCTGAGGTTCTTAGTAAAAACTGTAGGGTGCAAACACTGAGTCTCTTCGTGAAACGATATCTTCCACGTAACACAAGAGGAAAAGTAAAGAAGTTCTGTTGATGAGTGGATTCAGAGACTAATTGTCTCACAGCACGACTTAAAAAGCGTCTGAATAGTATAAAATGGCTCTGAGAACTATGGGACTCAACTGATGAGGTCATAAGTCCCCTATAACTTAGAACTACTTAAACCTAACTAACCTAAAGACATCACACACATCCATGCCCGAGGCAGGATTCGAATCTGGGACCGCAGCGGTCGCGCTGTTCCTGACTGTAGCGCCTAGAACTCCGGCCGGCCTGAATAGTAAAGGTACTGGCTATTGTCTATAAGGAATTCTCCTTATTTCATTTCTTCTTAGGTATCAGAACGAGAGATAATAGCGTTACATAATTTTCAGGAGATCCTAATAAGCTAGCAATACATACTATGATAGGTCCTCTTTTACCATTGCGATGCTATATCATACTAGCGCTTACGAAACAAATCATGAAAGGCTGTCTCGCCCTGTGTAGGTGGTAGATTGAAATTTTGTTAAAGGATATCGCCGCAATTAAAAAAAAGGAAGATACACCTGTCTAGAATCATTCCGTGGTGCCCTAGCCATTTCCTTCTCACACCAGGAGGCATGTCATTGATATCAATGAAATTGATCATGAGACTCAGTTTGCATGGCAAGAATTTATTTTTCTTTTGCAGTAGTCGGGTTACACTCACCAGGTAGGTCAAGTGGGAATCCATGGAGAGAAGACAATGTTCCTTTCGAGTGACAGATTTCAGAACGGACATTTGAAGCTGACTGCAGAGGGATTCTACAGTTCACACTATACGTTTTGGCCACGTCGGAGGTTCGAGTCCTCTCATGAGCATCGTTGTGTGTGTTCTCCTTAGCGTAAGTTAGTTTAAGTTAGATTAAGTAGTGTGTAAGGCTAGGGGCCGATGACCTCAGCAGTTTGGTGCCATAGAGCTTACCACAAATTTCCAATTCTACATTTTGGGTAAGAGCTGTGCCATGAACCCTTTAACTGCTCAGGTCGTGTTAACGCGCTAGCTGTGTGCTCTGAATGAGTTTACGCGCGCCACCAGTCCTACCTGGTACTCTGACCGTGTCTACGGGCACACAGGGTAAGGTACAAAGGCGCGCGCGTTAACACGTACAGAGTAGTTGAAGGGTTAAAACACAATCGTAGCGACTATGTTACTGTCAATCTGCATAAAAAGCGGTCTTGAGTCTACAGGAACACGCACGACTCGCTGATAGTGTTGCGCTTTCGGGTAGAAATGCTGTCTGCCATTTGGAACCAAGTCTATCCATCCTACCACGTACTTGCATTGTATCTTATAGAGACGTTTTTTAATGATTACAGCCACCGGTGAATCATATTCAGGCCACTCTCATATCTCGAAACAAGACACCTTTCTCGAACCAATCTGCTAAGGACGCCATATAGCAAAAACTCCAGCGGTATTTTTTAGATAGTCCGTCTGTTTCTTTGTCGTGATCGAACTCGCTTCTACAGTCCGGTGTAAGGTCCCACCACCTGTTTTGTAGGATGACCGTATCCAACACACCATCAATCACACGAGAGGGTTCCTGAATTGTTCCTTCATAAGCAGTTTAAAACACTGTTTTTTCGGTTGTGACACACCCAATCAGTGCATGACTTGGAGACCTATGTCAGCTGCTGCTAAACCAACATTAACACATTTTGATTCTCTAGCTCTCAAAGAAAGCTGAACATTGTATGGCATAAATTGTACAGGTACCACAACACAGGCTGGTAGAAATAAAACACAGAGGCGATGATTTCATTGAAAAAAATGTGGAAGACACTGCAACATATGGAAACTGGAAGAGTTTGTGGTATTGTAGAGCGCTTCCAACAGTTTTTTGTAAGGTGATGACCTGTACAGTTAATATCATCTTCCCCATCGGCAGGGTAGCGGATGTCTCAGTGTTACATTTCGAAAAGCATTGTTCCTTCATTTTGTAGTCATGTACATCATTACTTTTCTGATGTTGACTGTCGCCAGAAGGTGCTGTTCACAACACCCATGGGGTAGTACAAATAAAGAAGTATTGTCACGTTACTGGTGAAAAAGAATAAAAACAAGTGGAGGGCATCTCAACATATGGAAATAGGACCAGTCTATAACATTGAGGAATGCTACCAAACAACTGTATGGAGGTGATGACTTCTATATTTAATCCCATGTTCCACAGCGACAAGTAGCAGATATCCGTTGTTCCACCATGGCTCCCTCCATCTCATGCCAGTGGTATCAGTCAGTCATTATGCAGTAATCATCAGCGTACCCAATGGGCAGTTGGGATGAGAAAGACACTGGTGATATGGAACGATGTACTGTAATATACACCACAGTTGACAGTGAGATATGTCAACCACATTCTGCAAATCGTGTAGAAACAGAGTGAGCTGAGATAATGTTATAGGACCATGTTTTTATCACTCAGTTGAAATGGGAGCATGTTGTCGTAGCTCTGGCACCCACGTACGATGTGTAAGGTCAGTGCCAAACGAAGCCTGCTCCTGCAACATGACGTAATATAAAAGACAGTTCGAACAGTTACGGTGGTGTTTCTTACCGGGAAAATTAGGAAGACTCGACATCATACTGGTACTGTAGTCCAAAGCAGATCCGCGTACCTCAGAATCCATTCACATCTATCACCCAAACATTGTATCATCGTTATTCTGTACCATCCGACGGAGAAAAATTACAAACTACACTCCTTGAAATTGAAATAAGAACACCGTGAATTCATTGTCCCAGGAAGGGGAAACTTTATTGACACATTCCTTGGGGCAGATACATCACATGATCACACTGACAGAACCACAGGCACATAGACACAGGCAACAGAGCATGCACGCTGTCGCGGCATGCTACCGGTGTTAAAGACTGCGATGGAGCTCCGTATGCCACGGCAAACTGGCTGACACTGTGGCCAGTAATCGACGTCGATTGTACAGACCGGTGTAAAATTTCTTTGCCTGTACTGTACAAGAACCTTCTCCCACAGGTTATCAGTCACAGGAGAAGATCCCTGTTTTGTTGTTTAATGTCCCGCATTTTCTGTTGTAACACGCTTTGTACAGTGCCATACATTTTGTTGTTTTTTTGTTTTTCCCGCCACGACTTCGACGTCTGTGTGATATTCTAAACTGACATTAACGCATTTTGGTCCATTGGCACCCCCAGAAAACTAGACAATACACAGTGTAAATCATGTTGGTGCTGCTAATCCCACAACACACCCACATACTGGGCGGTTGAAATAAAAGACAGTCACAACATAAAGAAGCTGGAAAAGTTTTGAGGCATTGTGGAATGTTTCCAAAGTGCTGTTCGAAGGTGATTGCCGACCTCTACTTTTAAACACTTCATTCACAGTGTCGGGATAGCTGATGGCGCCGTGTTTCATTTGATTGATTCCTCGTATTGCTGCCACGTGCGCAATCACTGTTTCAGTGTTAACCATCCCCAGAAGGCGTCGCCTGCTTCACCAAGACTCTTTCTCCATTCCAAACAAGCAATGTCGGTCAATCGTTATGTGGTAATCAACAGCGTACCAGTGGACTGTTGGGATGGCAAAGACACCGTCGATGTCCTGTAATAATATCATAGGTCATAGTGTAATCAATTTTAGCAAGTTTATAGTAATTTCAACACCGAGCAATGACATGATAGCATGCATACCAATTTCTGTATCATCACTAACCATCGCGAATGTAATTAGATGACAGTGCGGTACGTTAATTCATTGTTAATTCTCGAACACATACACCAAAGTATACCAGACAACGACCTACATATCTCTAGCACTTAAATCATAGTGTATAATTTACGATCTTTCTGTACGTGGATGGGAGTCACAGGGCATTCTCGCATTCTTAGGATAAAGTTAGAGACCGAAAGATCTCCTCACACTCTGACCAACGCTCCCTGCAGCACTGGTACCGATTTAAACTACAGCTGACCAGAAGTAGACCGCTAAATTCCACGTTTCGTGTAGAAACAGTGTGAACCGATGCTGTAACTTCTGCATCCATCCAAGAACACAAGATTTCTCCTGATGCGCGAATGTTGAGGAGGTTCGCACACCTTATCAGTGTATAGTAGATATGAAGCCGTTGTGATCATATAACAGGCGGTTAAGAATAAGAAACGTGTGGTTTTTATGCGTGATGGATCTCCAAACAGATGGAGTTTGCTGCATTTTACGTGAATCAACCGTGCTGTTAACTCCAAATATTGTTCTAGTGTCTGGCGTCACTACCAAGAACGTACTGGTAAGAGGGAACATAATCACATACACTCCTAAGGCAACAAGGTTCTACACTTAAAACATTCTGTCCGCAGCTCGTGGTCGTGCGGTAGCGTTCTCGCTACCCGCGTTCCCAGGTTCGATTCCCGGCGGGGTCATTCATTTTCTCTGCCTCGTGATGAGTGGGTGTTGTGTGATGTCCTTAGGTTATTTAGGTTTAAGTAGTTCTAAGTTCTAGGGGACTCATGACCATAGACGTTAAGTCTCATAGTGCTTAGAGCCATTTGAACCATTTAAAACATGCTATTATGTTAGATCGTTGTGGATTCTGACCAATTAGTCATATGGAATGCAACGATGTTACTATCCCAAAGTATGAAATATATTTCCAACGCATGACATACATTCTCCTTGCAGGTTTCTCACGATAAACTATGGTAATAAACTATAGCATGAAAAACTATTTCCTTAAAACATCGATTGTCACTATTCTTTAGACGAACAAGTTGCATTTGAGGAGGCTGTCGTTTTATTCGTATTGTGTTATTGTGTTGCTGTAGGAGCGTTGCCTAATGGCGGTGGACAGATGGTGGAAAGCCGAGTGCTGTGGACCATCTGGACTGATCTACGGATGGGTGGCATTATGCCGCTAAATTGTCGTGTTGTTTTGTCTAGGACCCTCGCCTTAAGGCATGTCCACCACGGTGGACCTTGTGAAGCTTGCAGCTGTAGAGTGATTGGAAGAAAAACAGCAAAGGACGGACAGTGGCCTGCCTGTACCGCGATGCGGTCGGGCGAAGCAGCTGGCCACTTGAAGAAGCATGTGACTTGTCTGTAGATGGACGGATGGAGGGAGGTAAGGGGAGGAGGAGGGGGTGTGAGGGGAAGTGAAAGGGCCTCAGTTTTCGGCAGTATGAGATTTTACATCGAGAAGAACGCACGTTCAAATACTACCCGCTTTTAGGACGACGATTTCCCCCAGTACATGTGCCTCATTATGATCCATTCATTACGAATTACAGAATAAAGATATTACTGTACACCCCTGCCTTTTTCCCGCCATTTTGTAGGTGAAGGGTAGAACTTGATTGTGCCTCTCACTGCTTTTCAGTGGTATTGCGAATTTTTTCCCCAGCAGATGTCCTTAGGTTACTTAGATTTAAGCAGTTATAAGTATTGGGGACTGATGATCTTAGAGGTTAAGTCGCATAGTGTAGAGCCATTTGAACCATTTGTTTTTATTTCATTCATTAAGAATAGCCAGAATCTTAGACCATTTTTCTCCTAGTATACTTCAGCCAGCAGACGAATAGTTTCTCTTCCTTTCAATTTCGTAGACTCTACTTACGCTGCTGCAGCACCGACACGTCTCAACAGTCTTGCTGCTTCAGATCGATAAAACTAGTGAGCACCAAACAGGAGTCTTACACATGATCTGCTAAGACATTATAGAGCATCTAAAAACTACTAAAACCTGCCCAGTAATGTGTAGTAACTTTGTTTGAAGTAAGGTGGAGCTTTTCCCAGGGAAGTGTTTTCGTTAAAGAAATCTATAATGCTTGTGATTCTATTCGACCCAGAAACCGCACCATAGTTTTTCAATTTGAATAGGATGTTTGTCTGAATCTTGTTGTTGCACATGAACGTAACTAGTAGATTGAATAATGCCTTGATTTTGCTTTGGCATAGGATATGGGTGGTTCAAAAGCTGTAGCAATGTGAGAAAATAAGTAGTAATCATCGTCTTGTTGGTAACGGTTGGAAAACGTTCAGCTGCTTGAGATAACTGGCCATTTGGTTTGGTCAATAAGCATGCTCGGTGCCCATCTTGCACACAGTTTGCGATTTCCGAGCTTTTCGGCCGAGCGGGCAGGTGTAGTGGTAAACACAGTGGCCTCGCAATAGGGAGGACGATGATTCAATCCGTGCTCAGCCATTCAGGTTTAGTTTATCCACGAGTTCCCCCATTGCTTAAGACAAATACCGGGATGGTTCCTTTGAAAGAGCGTGGGCAATGACCTTCCGCGGCCCGAGATTGTGCTCCGTCCCACATAACCTTGTCATGAACGGAACGTTGAACTGTAATCTTCCGTATGAGAGTTTCTGTGGCAGTCAATAACCAAGGGATGCGACCAACATGAGGAAATTTCACCATCAGGATAATTTGAGGACAGAGGGCTATTCGTCAGTCGTCGATCACATTGATTTTTAGTTCAGTTGCTGCACGATTTCATCGATCAGGATACTGGAATTACCACTTCGTTGTTCATTACGAACATTTTTTTTTTTTTTTTGTCATCAGTCTACTGACTGGTTTGATGCGGCCCGCCACGAATTCCTTTCCTGTGCTAACCCCTTCATCTCAGAGTAGAACTTGCAACCTACGTCCTCAATTATTTGCTTGACGTATTCCAATCTCTGTCTTCCTCTACAGTTTTTGCCCTCTACAGCTCCCTCTAGTACCATGGAAGTCATTCCCTCATGTCTTAGCAGATGTCCTGTCATCCTGTCCCTTCTTCTTATCAGTGTTTTCCCCATAATCCTTTCCTCTCCGATTCTGCGTAGAACCTCCTCACTCCTTACCTTATCAGTCCACCTAATTTTCAACATTCGTCTACAGCACCACATCTCAAATGCTTCGATTCTCTTCTGTTCCGGTTTTCCCACAGTCCATGTTTCACTACCATACGATGCTGTACTCCAGACGTACATCCTCAGAAATTTCTTCCTCAAATTAAGGCCGGTATTTGATATTAGTAGACGTCTCTTGGCCAGAAATGCCTTTTTTGCCATAGCGAGTCTGCTTTTGATGTCCTTTTTGCTCCGTCCGTCATTGGTTATTTTACTGCCTAGGTAGCAGAATTCCTTAACTTCATTGACTTCGTGACCATCAATCCGGATGTTAAGTTTCTCGCTGTTCTCATTTCTACTACTTCTCATTACCTTCGTCTTTCTCCGATTTACTCTCAAACCATACTGTGTACTCATTAGACTGTTCATTCCGTTCAGCAGATCATTTAATTCTTCTTCACTTTCACTCAGGATAGCAATGTCATCAGCGAATCGTATCATTGATATCCTTTCACCTTGTATTTTAATTCCACTCTTGAACCTTTCTTTTATTTCCATCATTGCTTCCTCGATGTACAGATTGAAGAGTAGGGGCGAAAGGCTACAGCCTTGTCTTACTCCCTTCTTAATACGAGCACTTCGTTCTTGATGGTCCACTCTTATTATTCCCTCTTGGTTGTTGTACATATTGTATATGACCCGTCTCTCCCTATAGCTTACCCCTACTTTTTTCAGAATCTTGAACAGCTTGCACCATTTTATATTGTCGAACTCTTTTTCCAGGTCGACAAATCCTATGAACGTGTCTTGATTTTTCTTTAGCCTTGCTTCCATTATTAGCTGTAACGTCAGAATTGCCTCTCTCGTGCCTTTACTTTCCCTAAAGCCAAACTGATCGTCACCTAGCGCATTCTCAATTTTCTTTTCCATTCTTCTGTATATTATTCTTGTAAGCAGCTTCGATGCATGAGCTGTTAAGCTGATTGTGCGATAATTCTCGCACTTGTCAGCTCTTGCCGTCTTCGGAATTGTGTGGATGATGCTTTTCCGAAAGTCAGATGGTATGTCGCCAGACTCATATATTCTACACACCAACGTGAATAGTCGTTTTGTTGCCACTTCCCCTAATGATTTTAGTAATTCTGATGGAATGTTATCCATCCCTTCTGCCTTATTTGACCGTAAGTCCTCCAAAGCTCTTTTAAATTCCGATTCTAATACTGGATCCCCTATCTCTTCTAAATCGACTCCTGTTTCTTCTTCTATCACATCAGACAAATCTTCACCCACATAGAGGCTTTCAATGTATTCTTTCCACCTATCTGCTCTCTCCTCTGCATTTAAAGGTGGAATTCCCGTTGCACTCTTAATGTTACCACCGTTGCTTTTAATGTCACCAAAGGTTGTTTTGACTTTCCTGTATGCTGAGTCTGTCCTTCCGACAATCATATCTTTTTCGATGTCTTCACATTTTTCCTGTAGCCATTTCGTCTTAGTTTCCCTGCACTTCCTATTTATTTCATTCCTCAGCGACTTGTATTTCTGTATTCCTGATTTTGCCGGAACATGTTTGTACTTCCTCCTTTCATCAATCAACTGAAGTATTTCTTCTGTTACCCATGGTTTCTTCGAAACTACCTTCTTTGTACCTATGTTTTCCTTCCCAACTTCTGTGATGGCCTTTTTTAGAGACGTCCGTTCCTCTTCAACTGTGTCGCCTACTGCGCTTTTCCTTATTGCTGTATCTATAGCGCTAGAGAACTTCAAACGTATCTCTTCATTCCTTAGAATTTTCGTATCCCACTTCTTTGCGTATTGATTCTTCCTGACTAATGTCTTGAACTTCAGCCTACTCTTCATCACTACTATATTATGATCTGAGTCTATATCTGCTTCTGGGTACGCCTTAAATCCAGTATCTGATTTCGGAATCTCTGTCTGACCATGATGTAATCTAATTGAAATCTTCCCGTATCTCCCGGCCTTTTCCAAGTATACCTGCTCCTCTTGTGATTCTTGAACAGGGTATTCGCTATTACTAGCTGAAACTTTCTACAGAACTCAATTAGTCTTTCTCCTCTTTCATTCCTTGTCCCAAGCCCATATTCTTCTGTAACCTTTTCTTCTACTCCTTCCCCTACAACTGCATTCCAGTCCCCCATGACTATTAGATTTTCGTCCCACTTTACATACTTCATTACCCTTTCAATATCCTCATACACTTTCTCTATCTGTTCATCTTCAGCTTGCGACTTCGGCATGTATACCTGAACTATCGTTGTCGGTGATGGTCTGCTGTCGATTCTGATTAGAACAACCCGGTCACTGAACTGTTCACAGTAACAGACCCTCTGCCCTACCTTCCTATTCATAACGAATCCTACACCTGTTGTACCATTTTCTGCTGCTGTTGATATTACCCTATACTCATCTGACCAGAAATCCTTGTCTTCCTCCCACTTCACTTCACTGACCCCTACTATATCTAGATTGAGCCTTTGCATTTCCCTTTTCAGATTTTCTAGTTTCCCTACCACATTCAAGCTTCTGACATTCCACGCCCCTACTCGTAGAACATTATCCTTTCGTTGATTATTCAATCTTTTTCTCATGGTAACCTCCCCCTTGGCAGTCCCCTCCCGGAGATCCGAATGGGGGACTATTGCGGAATCTTTTGCCAATGGAGAGATCATCATGACACTTCTTCAACTACAGGCCACATGTCCTGTGGATACACGTTACGTGTCTTTAATGCAGTGGTTTCCATTGGCTTCTGCACCCTCATGTCGTTGATCATTGCTGATTCTTCCGGCTTTAGGGGCAATTTCCCACCCCTAGGACAAGAGAGTGCCCTGCACCTCTATCCGCTCCTCTGCCCTCTTTGACAATGCCGTTGGCAGAATGAGGCTGACTTCTTACGCCGGAAGTCTTCGGCCGCCAATGCTGATTATTTATCAAAATTTAGGCAGTGGCGGGGATCGAACCCGGGACCGAAGACGTTTTGATTATGAATCAAAGACGCTACCCCTAGATCACGAGTCGATTACGAACATACGTCGGGAAAAAGGGTAGCTACGAGATCATGCTCAGAGGAACCCGGCATGCCGACTGGCCACCGTCTTATGTTCTAGCATATGGTTTCGTTTGGATGCCCTACTGCAGTCCTCTCATCAAGGAAAAATCGCTGGCAGTACTGGGAATTGAACCCAGATTCTTTGCTGGCAGTTAGTGTACACAACAATGGAGGGGTACAAGCACTTTTTGAAGTAGTGTGTAACATTTCCTAATTTAATTCCTGCAGACCAAAAAACTAGCAACAGCTGACAGATCGATGCATCTGCTGATCCTTGTGCACGCCAGAATCTAAGTAAAGATCGCAAGTCGAATTCCGGGGCAACGTTGTTCAAAGGCATTATTGTTAGCTTTCTCTCATAGTTAAACGATAACGGAATCAACACCATTTCTGTGGCTTTAGAAAGTGGCACTCCATTCGTGAAATGTCAATATTTAAATATTAAGAAAACTTCCTTGCTTTTGGAATACTCCACGCAAATATTCACTTCGCAAGTTACTCTAAAATGCGAGTGCGTGGAGAAGACTGCGACTCAAAAAGGATTTGTATGCTGAAAATGAAACAAATGAGCCCTTGGTCACAATATTGACTATATAGATACTACTAGATAGATTTCAACACTTCTAAGAGTGCCTTCATCAGAATTCAGACATACAATGTGGTTTCCAACATAATTACAATTTAATGAAAGAAGTTGCCGACCATCTTCTGATTACAGGTCACGCGCCTAAAGCTATTTCCGATAGCAGCATCTTGCACACGGAAATAAGGTGCGTAAATGAGATATTCTTGAAGAATTAGAGATTTTTAAACATATTTCTCTAAATGATGGCCTCATTCTCAATGAGCAACTGCAGTTGCCTAACAAAAATTTCTTTAACGGTGTAAAGCCTTTACTTGAAATTTAATTTCGGGTCTCCTCGTGCAGTTCACCGAAATGTTTTTTCCCATCTAAGTCATAGCATAATTTTTCATTTATTAAAATGTTTATTGTCTGTACTCCATGTTATATCGTTTTCTACAATCTGTGTTATTCAGCCCTTTCTGTATGTTCCATAATGACGTTTTAATGCATCGAACTGTACTTTTAAGATCTGATGTAGACAAAATGTTACTGTATCGTTCGCTGTTAAATAAAATATTGGCCTTTATAGTATGTACTGAACAATATTCATTATAATTTTCGCCTGCCTACATTTGAACGTTAGGCAGCCAAGTTGTACCTGCGGCTACTAGATGGCGCTCTCGCTGCAATGTCATGTTCACCGGCGGCACTTGTTAACTCGGGCGCCTCAGTCCGTTGCAACTTGTTGCTGTACAGGTATGAGCAGCCCTTAAAAACTCGCCCTAGCACATACTTTTTGAATTTTGCGACTAAAGCCCTTCTGGATTGTTATTTATTTTATACTTGACATGTGAGTACTGTCTCTGTCTGGTATTGCTAGTCAGTACTTACACGATTTTACATTTAAAAAAATTTTCTTTCATAAACCACTTTGTATGTCTAAATTCTGATGAAGACACTCTTAGAAGTGTTGAAACCCGGTCAATAAGACTAAAAATTGTGACCGAGGGCTCATTTGTTTCATTTTCAATTTACAAACGGTCACTGAACAAGCAGGCATGTTTAAAAATTCGTTTGCTGTTCCATCTGGGTACTGATCGAAGGAAAAGGCTGTACGTCTAACTACGCGGAGCAATCTCCCTTACCTTATTCTCATGATCCATGAGTGGGTAAACGATGGGTGCAGCAGAATACATGTAAAGTTTCCTTCGCTAATTTATCCGCTACAGTTTCGCAAAAAGAACGTTATATTTATTGCAGAGATTCATATGTGAGCCCCTTATCTCCATCATTATACTTTTGTGTAGGCTGCATCACCTGTAGCTATCTAGCACCGCATATTGACACATTTAGCTGCCTGCTCTCGTGTCTAGTGAATAGTACAAATAGTGGATTAATTTTCTACAACGATTATTTCTCTTGCCGCAAAGGAACTAAAGATATTAGTTGCCAGTGCGCATTTATTTATATCAGTGGGGAAGCTGAAAATTTGTACCCGACCGGGATTTGCACCCAGGCCTGCTGTATACTACGCAGATGCGCTGACCCCTATGCCATCCACTGTGGCCAACACAACTGCGCAGACAACCCTAGTACGCCTCTTGTCAGATCCAGATTCTCAACTTGCTCACTATCCTCATCTGCCCAGTGTATCTGCATCTAAACAACAATCTGTCCCAGTCTTTCTGCATTTTACTCCTATCTCCCAACAATGACACATGTGCTGCTCTTATATGATCGTTTATGTGAGGCAACCGTTCCTGATGAACAATTATTCATCTATGAAACGTTTTACGTTCTGTTAGTCAGACACTTTTCGAACTTTAGTTGTGATGCGGTGTCGAATGCCTTTCGGAAGTCTTGCACAATGGAATCTAAGTGCTCACAAACATCTACAATTTGCAAGATGATTCCAAGTGTGAAAAAACTAGCTGTGTGCCTCCTGTTTTTTTGAACTCACGTTAATTTTTTCAGTGTTGATGGATTCCCTCCCAGAACGGACAATAATGCTATTGCAGTCCATAATACGCGGAGAATCTGGAGTCGACGTTATCGCATTGGAGATGGTAACACAAGGAAAACTGAGTTAACGTAAATTTGCAACATTATATACAGACACTTTTCTCAAGAAAACCACATCAGATATTTGGAATATTGTAGGAACGTATCTCATTTATATGAGAGAGAGCAAATTTGGAACAAAGAGCTAAAGGCTGTTAGTATTTTGTGAGTACTAAACAAGAGACTCATCGTCTAGAAGAAAAAGACAACAGCTTTTAGCCACCTTGGAAAGCAAGTTGTTTCAGAATTGCGTATATGTGATCGTAGGCACCTAACTGAGGCTACCAATGAAAAGCAAATAAATTATTGTTGGCTATTTCCATTTTTCGAGAAATGGTTCAAATGGCTCTGAGCACTATGAGACTTAACTTCTGAGGTCATAATTCCCCTAGAACTTAGAACTACTTAAACCTAACTAACCTAGGACATCACACGCATCCATGCCCGAGGCAGGATTCGAACCTGCGACCGTAGCGGTCGCGCGCTTCCAGACTGTAGCGCCTATAACCGCTCGGCCACAACGGCCGGCTTTTTCGAGAAAATATGCATTATCAACTGCATTCAACTGCATCTGATAAACGAGAGTTGATATGTATTTGGAAAAAAAACATATTAATCAACTCCTAAAGTAATGGCGAAGTTTAATTCAGATTACGGAGAAAGAAGAGCTGAACAGGTCAAGGTCAGATACATTAATATGACCCCTGTCAAAAATCTGAATAACTTCCTTTTTCAGAACAGACCTGTGTGAGACACGCAGGAAGAAAGTCAGTGAGTTTCTGAAACGTACCGACAGGGGTGTGGAACAATGCCGATTCCAGTGCCTTAGCCAGCTGTACTAGATTTCTATATCTACATATATACTCCGCTAGCCACCAAGCAGTCTGTGGCGGAGAGCACTATTCACGCCAAAGGCCAAAGTCATACACCCCCCCCCCCCCCCCCCTCTCTCTGTTCCACTCGCGGATAGCGCAAGGAAAAAACGACTGTCTGAACACTTCAGTACGAGCTCTAATTTCCCTCTCTTTGAATGGTGATGATTGCGCGATTTCTCGGTTGAAGATCCACAGCGCGAATAGCCCGATCGAAGTTGTACCACATATGTTCAACGAGCTTTTAATTCGGCTAGTTTGGTGGCTCAGGGGAGTATGGAAAACTGATTCTGATGCTCTTCGAACCAAGATCGTACACTGTGAACTGTGTTACATCTTGCATTGTTCTGCTGGAAGATGCCATCTTGCCGAGGAAAAACAAAGTGCATGTAAGGGTGAACATGGTCTCCAAGGATAGCTGCATAATTGTGTCGGTTCATTGTGCCTTCCAGAAACGACATGAAAACATTTGCGAGAATCTCACTCTTCCTCCTTCGACCTGGACCCTTCCAACTGTTGTCTGTATGAGCACAATACGTGATTTATCTGTAAAAGGCAAATGTCGCCATTAAATCAAGTTGCGGTACTGGCGTGCTAGTTCCATCCTTCGTCATCGACAAACAGTAGTCAGCATGGGTGCATGAACCACGCACCTTCTGCGGAGGACCACCAGCAACGTTTGCTGAACGGCCATTGAGGAGACGTTGGTAGCCTCTTCTTCACGTGGACACTCGGTTGCCCAACATTTGCTCGTCCATTCGCCTGTACACATCTCCACAGCTGTCGTTCACCCCTGTCATCAATGTGAAGGTGGTATCCGTTCTTTCGGACAGATACCATAGGTGACGATGCAGCTCTCTCAGAATGAAATGATAATGACATCAAGACCCTAAGCAGTCGACAGGAGGTGATATACATCAACGGGGACAGTTGAAAGTGTGTGCCCCGACCGGGACTCGAACCCGGGATCTCCTGCTTACATGGTAGATGCTCTAACCATCTGCGCCACCGAGGGCACAGAGAGCTGCATGGTCACCGATGGTATCTGTTTTTCGGACATATCCGAAACAACAGATACTATCTTCATTAAGTTAAGGCTAACCGGCCATTGACCTTCTTCTTCTGTGCTGGTTGCATAGGCATTGCTCGAACTCATACGGGTCTCGCTAAGATTGTCTGCCGCGAGTAATGAGTGTAATGGGCAGGGTCACTACGAATGTAGTTTGTGGACGTTAAGTTGGGAATGTGGGTCTCATGCGGAGCGTGCAAAGGATAAATCCCTGCAGTCGCACTATCCTCTGTGCCCTCGGTGGCTCAGATGGATAGAGCGTCTTCCCTGTAAGGAAGTCCCGGTCGGGGCACACATTTTCAACTGTCCCCGTTGATGCATATCAACGCCTGTCGACAGCTTAGGGTCTTGATTTCATTATCATTTCATCCTGTCATTAATGACCTGTGGTCGACTACTGTTCTTCGGCGTCGATTCTCGATAGCACCATTATGCCATGCACGTTATACTTTACTCAAGGCGGTCGCTCCGCTTCCGCGTAACGATAACGGCTACAGTTTTGTCGATGTCTCCCTGTCCAATTTTACACATATTTAGGCGAACTAATCTACCGCCAAGTATTGGTGTGAAAAAAAAAGCACTCCGTCCTCAGGCCATGAGTAGCATACAGGGGCCATCCGACCGCTGTGTCATCGTCAATGGAGAATGGGGATAGAAGGGACATGAGGTCAGCACACCGCTCTCCCGGTCGTTAGGGAGACCGAAGCCGCTACTATTCTGTTGAGTAGCTCCTCGATTGGATTCTCGAAGCTGAATGCACCCCGAAAAATGGCAACAGTGCATAGTGGGCTGGATGGTCACCCATCCAAGTGCCGACCACTCCCGATATCGCTTAACTTCGGTGATCTCACGAGAACCGGCAAGGCAGTTGCCCCAAGTATTGGTATGAGGTAAGATGAATTTGTTATACGGCTAGACGCTGGCGGACAGCCCCAGGTCTGTGAAAGTGCTGCTGCTGGTACAGGAATAATCACAAGGACTTGGTTGGAGATGGGAAAAACCCGGTATAGGGAATTTTGACGCTTAACAGACATTGCTCCAATAAATTCTGGAGTGTCAGACAAGCTGACAAATTGCTTCTTACAGCTTTTTGAGAATTTACAATAATTCAAAATCAAATATTAATGCACATCTGAATGCATCTGTAATTCCAGATAAATGAGGCGCAACAAATGGCATAAGAGAATTCAATATCAGTCAAAACAACAAAAGTTAATGTTTCACAGCGAGTAAACATTTTCACAATGAACCTCTGAACTAATAACTTTTAAATGCTTCATGCGACTGCAACATACGATGTTTCAGATGATAGCATTGCACCATAGCTCTCACCTCTGAAAGGTACGTAGCTGTATCTGTTTTATTTCTTGATTTATTACGTCTTTTATATCTTCTTTATTATGCAAGTATTTGTCAGAACATCAATTTCTCCACATTCTTGCAGCAAATGAACACAGCATCAATGCCTCATATCTTGTCATACTTGTGTTTTTATTTAATGAACAGTTTACTGTTTTGCCGGTAACTTCATAGCATGTGTTAGCGGACATCACAATTGAAAAGAGAATGAAAAGACGCCTCTGTCAAGAAGTCATAAAAAATTTCAAACAATAATTACTGTCCATTGTCAATTATCTTGAGCACACTTGTGCAACAATGCTGAATTATTTATTTATGAACCAACTATTCTCATAGTTATTGTAAATGGTGTGAATGTAACTGAGTGTTTATGACATTTCTTTATTTAAATATTGTTGTGTTAGTTTAGTTCGTGAAGCAGTCACGTTGAGTCAGGTCATGTCTGTAGAGTTTCAGAACGATGTAGTTTTGGTGGGCCAGCCTTCAGGAAATGGAAAAGCAGACAGTAGCAGAACACTTCAGGAGTCAAATGGAGACTGGGACTTTTCGGCTGAAGAGCTCGAGGGAGTGAATCTGGACACTTGCATGTTCGTTCTGAAAGAAGGCAGACCTGGCTGGGGTATTGTGTGGTTTTTCATGAAATGGATCATAGATTCTGGGCGGTGAATGGCCGCTATCATAGTTTATTTTCTCAAGGGACTTTTATTTCGAGAGGTCTGAAGGTGCTACAGAATAGGACACTGGCTTAACACTGCGATTACATCGAGCTATTGTTTTTAAAGAGAGCTGTCCATAACACAAGTACCAAAAGTGCGAGCAACCACAGGTAAAGACGCAACAGGTTTGCTCATATGGGGTGCTGTCTAGAAGAGCGATTCAGCAGCAGTAACCGTTATGTACCGTCGCACTCAGCAAGTTTTATACACACATCAAAGAAAGTTTTGCAGCACTTCGGTTCCGAGAGTTCCAGAACCTGTTCAGAAAATTGGAATAGAGATCAACATAAACGTCATTTCCACCATTTTTATTGCTCATGAAAACCACACACTGCTTGCTGTACCACTACACAACGAGACCTTCAGAGGTGGTGGTTCAGACTGGTGTAGACACTGGTCGGTACTTCTAATAACCAGTACCACGTTCTCTTGCATTGATTCATACCTGTATTTGTCGTAGCAGACTGCCCACAAGTTCATGAAGGCACTGTTCGTCCAGATTGTCCCACTCCTCAACGACGATTCGGCGTAGATCCTTCAGAGTTTTTGGTGGTTCACGTCGTCCATAAACATAACTTTCAATCTGTCCCAGGCATGTTCGATAGGGTTCATGTCTGAAGAACATGATGGCCATTCTAGTCGAGTGATGTCGTTTTCCTGAAGAAAGTCATTCACAAGATGTGCACGATGAGGGCGCGAATTGTCGTCCATGAAGACGAATGCCTCCCCAATATGCTGCCGAATGGTTGCACTATCAGTCAGAGGATGGCATTCACGTATGGTACAGCCTTTAAGGCGCTTTCCATGACTACCAGCGGTGTACGTCGGCCTCCATCATGCCACCCCAAAACAGCTGGGTACCTCCACCTTGCTGCACTCACTGGACTGTGTCTAAAGCGTTCAGCCTGATCGGGTTGCCCCCAGACAAGTCTCCAGCGGTTGTCTGGTTGAAGGCATATGCGACACTCATCGGCGAAGAGAACGTGATGCCAATCCTGAGCGGCCCATTCGGCATGTTGTTGGGTGCATCTGTACCGCGGTGCGTGGCGTCGTGGTTGCAAAGATGGACCTCGTTACGGATATCGGGAGTGAAGTTGCTAATCATGCACCCTATTGCGCACAGTTTGAGTCGTAAGAAGACGTTCTGTGGCTGCACGAAAAGCAGTATTCAACATGGTGGCGTTGCTATCAGGTTTCTCCGAGCCATAATGCGTAGGTAGCTGTCTTCCACTGCAGCAGTAGCCCTTGGTCAGCCTGAGCGAGGCATGTCATCGACAGTTCCTGTCTCTCTGTATCTCCTCCATGTTCGAACAACATCGCTCTGGTTCACTGCTAGTCGCCTGCACACTTCAATTGTTGAGAGTTCTTCCAGGCACAAAGTAACAATGCGGATGCTATCAAACCGCGGTACTGAGCGTCTAGGAATGGTTGAACTACAGACCTCCTTCCTGGTGGAATGACTGCAACTGATCGGCTTGCGGACCCCATTCGTCTAATAGGCGCTAGTCATGCATTGTTTGGGCGGGTTTAGTGACATCTCTGAACAGTCAAAGGGATTGTGTCTGTGATACAATATCCACAGTCAATGTCTATCTTGAGGAGTTCTGGGAACCGGGGTAATGGAAAACATTTTTTCATGTGTTTATATCCTCAACTGCTTGTGCTTCCACCTGCCATCTGTGAGTGGTCATTGCACTTTGGCGCCGAACATAGGCGGTGGCCACTTCATAACTGGACCGTGAACCAGAGTGAGGATAACTAGAGTAAAGCCAAGATGATCAGTATGAGGCAAGAAAGAGAGTATCTATGTCGACGTAATCTGACTCTGTCGAGTTGTTATGACAAATCAAAAAAAGTGAAAGTTGGAGGGGAATACAGACATCTTGGAAAACGAGAGGCTTATTACAGCAGAAACCTAACGTACCTGTTGGAAAAGTGTATTCTGTTATTTCAGAACTTCGACAAGTTACTGAATGATGTGAATTTAACACAGAGTTTTGGTAGTAGCTCCTATGGCCCATGGTTACCGTTGACAGTTTGTGAAGTGAATACCTAGAAGCTAACGCTAGGTAGATGTATCGTGTTCAGTCGGAAAATACGAGTAGATTTTACAGGGATAGATATAACACAAGGGCAAGATAAATTTTGTTTTTGGCCTTCGCAACGAATTGCAGCTATTCTCTGTCTGCCCCCACCCCCTTCCTTACCATTCCTCCTACTCTTTCGACCTATTGTAATCACACCAAACGAACGAACGTGACGTGCAGGTCGTACGAGTTTAAGAGCTAATTATCAACATATCTTCATGTCTTCTAGCAAAAGTAAACATGCCGACAAGACTACAAATAACAAATCATTGTTTGTCAATTTGATGGCTGCGCACATGACGGTGTTATAGACATCTAGAATACCAAAGCAGAGTCAGAAAAAAAGAGTTAATGGAATAGTACTGCATAGGAATATTTGACGGAATTGGAAAGAAGTAGTGTTGCATAGTTTAATAAACTTTTCACTCATATGAAGAGTCAGATAGAAAATAAAAACCTATCTGAAGGAAACAGAAAGTAAACCGCTTAAACTGAAAGATTTGGAAAATGATTTTCTCTGGAAGATAATCCTGTTTTTAGAAATGGTCCAGGAACTATTTCGGTTGGTGTCAAGCACTTGTAAAACGCTGTTAAAGACTTCGGTAGAACTGGAGATCAGAGGGGAATGTCATATGGACGTACGCGCCCAGTTACTGCTCATGCGACAACAAAACCGATAACCACAATATCACTCGACCTGGAGTGAAACCCCTTGCAGCCTATGAACGTAAAGACACAGGTCTTTACAGCAGGTTCAGAGACTTGTATTGTTGAAACAATTGAAATTATTCAAATAGAAAACGAAAAGAAAAATATAGAGAAAATTTCAGATGACAAATCTGCTCAAAGGATTATTAGTATGAAACGTAAATATAGTATTGTTAAACGTTTCGTACTACCATAACCTTTCCATTCTTTGTATCTTATTACATGTGAATAGCACAAAATCAAACAAAGAAAAAAACCTGAATAAGTCCGAGAAGTTTCTGCCACTGCTGTTCACCACTGCTTTCGGGCTGTCTGTCGGTAGGCTCGTCTTCATCAGGACTCTCATTTTCTTCTTCTTCTTCTTCTTCTTCTTCTTCTTCATCTTCTTCTTTCCTGTCCTCCAAATCAAACTGAAAGTCATATTTCTGGTGCTTAGAGATGTGCAATACAGCATACGTTACTGCACTCACTTTCTTTAAAAAAAAGTCTTATGCAGATGATTGGAGGTCGTTTCTTCAATTAACCGAACGCTTTCTCCACTATCCCTCTTTCTCTGGCGCGGTCAAAACTGAATCGTCACTGATCAGCATTCCTTGTTGGCTTAAACAGAGTCCACACACTGAATCACTAAGTAAATACGTACCCCCGTTGTAGCCTGAAATTGTATTTCTAATTGGGCTACATCCCGATAGTCTTGTAAGCTACAAGGCCACTCTGCTCTTATGGCAGCAAATTTCTCAGCAGCATCTACGGTGTCCTGCAGCTTAATGGAGACAAAGCCTTTGCGACTGATATGTTCATTAACATGTAACGCTTGTTTTCTTATTTCTTCCTGGGTGCAATCCGAAGCCCCTATAATAACTGGCAGTCGATATATTTTTTGCCATACTAGCTTAGCCGTATTAATTTCCTGCATTTCAGACGGGAATAGAATCAAGCGTGAGCTTTTGAAACTATCTGATCCATACCATAATTCACTGTCTCACATTCTGTTGTCCGGTCGACTCCAAAACGCTCTGCCACACCTGTCTGAAATCCAGGATCGCCCACACAACGAAGACGTATCACCGTCCGCTTTCGGGAAGACAAGACTCCTCCACGCGTTTCATCACATACTGGCATAAATTCGGCAGTTAAAAAGTTCACATTTTCAGTTTCAAATTGTAACAGTTTTAACATCTACTAACAACCCTCCGAATCTGATTACATTTCTCTTGGCTGACCGGCAGGAACGTCGCCAAGGGGCAGAGCGACGGACAATAATTAACAGATAGCATGCCCCACCACCATTTACGAATAACCTAGATGTATCCCAACCCTAAAACTATATTCTGCTGTCTATTCACACCTTAAATCTCCGGAAAACCCAAGATACATATTGGTATATTAGAATCTACGTTGTTTAGTCTCATACAACTTACTTAGATGCATCTTATCTTGCAAGGCTTAGCTTCGTCTCGTTTTTATTCACATTACTCATTGTATTACTACACTGATACCACAAAAAATCTGATGATATCTTGGGACCCAACAGACTTCTAAGAAAGTTGAAACATGCTGATTCGTAATATTCAAAGTATCTTTCTGTTAACCACCGCTCTTGAAATATGCGACACCAGCCACTTATATGGTATATGTGTAACAGTGCACCAAAGCAAAGGGAACACAGGCAGTAAGAAAGTCGCTAGATCAACTATTGCTTTATGGAGTACTAATCAGCGTGGCTTGATATATAATATACTGCGAAAACTCATACATGCAAAGTTAAAGGAGTATTTAGTTTGGAGTTCAAGGCAGTAGAACTGCGTCTTCTTCAGCAGTATACAGCAAGTGTCCGCGCAACCAATCGACCTTGCTACTGATATGACATACAACATGATTGATCATCATGTTTACAGATTTGAAATCAGTATGAAAACTACAAAAGATAGTGCTGCAAATCTACAACTTATTTCCCAGTGGTGTTACCATTTGTTGATACAATACGATCAATCTACACTACTGGCCATTAAAATTGCTACACAACGGAGATGACGTGCTACAGACGTGAAATTTAACCGACAGGAATAAGATGCTGTGATATGCAAATAATTAGCTTTTCAAAGCATTCACATAAGTTTGGCGCCGGTGGCGACACCTACAACGTGCTGACATGAGGAAATTTTCCAATCGATTTCTCATAAACAAGCAGCAGTTGACCGGCGGTGCCTGGTGAAACGTTTTCTGATGCCTCCTTTAAGGGAGAGAAATGCCTATCACGATTGCGGTTTATCGTATCGTGACATTGCTGCTCCCGTTGGTCGAGATCCAATGATTGTTAGCAGAATATGGAATCGGTGGGTTCAGGAGGGTAACACGGAACGCCGTGCTGGATCCCAACGGTCTCGTATCACTAGCAGTCGAGATGACAGGCATCTTATCCGCATGGCTGTAACGCATCGTGCAGCCACGTCTCGATCCCTGAGTCAACAGATGGGGACGTTTGCAAGACAACAACCATCTGCACGAACGTTTGCAGCAGCGTGGACCATCAGCTCAGAGACCATAACTGCGGTTACCCTTGACGCTGCATCACCGGCAGTAGCACTTGCGATGGTGTACTCAACGACGAAACTGTTTGCACGAATGGCAAAACATCGTTTTTTCGGATATATCCAGGTTCTTTTTACAGCATCACGATGGTCGCATCCGTGTTTGGCGACATCGCGGTGAACGCACATTGGAAGAGTGTATTCGTCATCGCCATACTGGCGTATCACCCGGCGTGATGGTATGGGGTGCCATTGGTTACACGTCTCGGCTCATTGACGGCACTTTGAGCAATGGACGTTACATTTCAGGTGTATTTCGATCCGAGGCTCTACCCTTCATTATATCCCTGCAAAACTCAACATTTCAGCAGAATAATGCACGACCGCATATTGCAGTTCCTGTACGGGCCTTTCTGGATACAGAAAGTGTTCGACTGCTGCCCTGTCCAGCACATTCTCCAGATCTCTCACCAATTGAAAACGTCTGGTCAATGGTGGCCGAGGAACTGGCTCGTCACAATACGCCAGTCACTACTGTTGGTGAAATGTGGTATGGTGTTGAAGCTGCATGGGCAGCTGTACCTGTACACGCCATCCAAGCTCTGATTGACTCAATGCCCAGGCGTATCAAAATGGTTCAAATGGCTCTGAGCACTATGGGACTTAATTTCCGTGGTCATCAGTCCCCTAGAACTTAGAACTACTCAAACTTAACTAACCTAAGGACATCACACACATCCATGCCCGAGGCAGGATTCGAACCTGCGACCGTAGCAGTCGCACGGTTCCGGACTGAACGCCCAGGCGTATCAATGGCCGTTATTACGGTCAGGGGTGGTTGTTCTGGGTACTGATATCTCAGGATCTATGCAACCAAACTGCGTGGTCAGTTCGAGTATAATATATTCGTCCAATGAATACCCGTTTATCATCTGCATTTTTTCTTGGTGTAGCAATTTTAATGGCCAGTACTGTAGTATATACTTTACAGAAACACTACTGTCGTACTAATGTAGTAAATAAAGCTAGTAGTTTAAGAGTGATACACATACTGGAAAACCCAAACTGACGTCAGAATAGGCCGTTTCTTCTACGTAGTGACGTACTGCCATTCCAAACGACAGGTACCGCCTTCGACATACCTTCTCGGAGTGCGGCGTTGACGCGATATTGTTGTACTCATATGTCTTTCTGTGTACCACCGCTCTTGAAATATGCGACACCAGCCACTTATATATGTGTAATAGTCCACCAAAGCAAAGGGTACACAGGCAGTAGAGTCGCTAGAGCAATTACTTCCTTATGGAGTACTAATCAACACGGCTCGCGTAATCCACCTTACGCCTTACAGACCGTGCCTCATGCTAAAACGAGCATCGCAATGAGACATCGACTTTTATCGAGCAAATTACAGTAATTTTCTCGCCTGCAAACCGGAGAGGTGACTGAAAGCCAGTCACATAAATAAGAGAAAATCAGCAAGAACGTCGAAGCGCTTTATGAAACTGGTGTCGGGCATGACAGTTACCCATAAAAAGTGGCGGGAATATCAACTGGAACTCTTATGATAAGAAACGACAATGAATTATAAGTTGGACAGATGATATTAACAAGTATTTTCGATAAACTAGGGTGCATAAGATGAAGACCGTGTTATGCGGGGAGTCCGAAATACTACTTTATCCATTAGTGGCTGGAAAACGTTTGGCGATGATAAAAAGACAAACATCAGTGATACTCTAAAACTCAAGACACGTTCGATGTTCGTTTGATGATGATTATCCGACCAGAATGGTGTACTACATTCTGCCTGATGTCTGAGCCAGACCTGCGTCTGACTGGGATTACAGTTTGTTTACTTGCGGATCGTGCGGAACTGCGTGAAATTTTTTCGAAACTCAGGGAAGACAGCACCCGCCTGTCAGCCGTACAATTAGCTGTCTGTACCGCACTTTGTGAATGGAGAGCGAGATTGGTTCAAAAAGACTGTCGCTGGTGAAAGAACGCTTGTTCAGTTTCGAGGGAACTCATCGTATGCGTACACACAAACTTCGAACGTCTTTGGATCCTTAGAAACTTCAGTTAAATTGACAAGGTAACGATTTACTGTGGAAAGAATCTTAAAAAAAGAGAATAAAGTCTCACATTCATAGCAGAATGTGAATTCCACACGAAGAATTACGCATGGTTGTCAAGGCTAGCATAGCGATAGCGGGTTAGGAGTTGTTGCCCTTCTGGACTTTGATATCAGCGGATTAGCCGAGGTAATAAGAGAGAAACAAACGGTGTACCAGCGCCATCTCTGAGAAAATACAGAAGATAGTTACGTAAGATATGTGGAAAACAGAAACTATATTAGAAAGGAAAATACTGTAAGAGAAGCTAAACAAATAGTATTAGTGTAATATACATGACATCCCTGGCAGGTAGACTTTCGCGTACGAAATTCTAAAACATCTGACCATAGAAGCATAAGGTAAATTACATGTGCAAACGTGGATAAAGCATTATGCAGATCTGTTTTATTATGACAGGAAATAAGAAGTACGCCTGGAATAAGAGACGAGACAAAATGGGAATCAACTCAGGACTTAAGACAGTTTTAAAGAAAATTGAAAACAGAAAGGCAACAGAAAGTGGTAAAACGAAGGCTGAATTCTTGAAAACTGGAGATATGACGCTACAGTGGGTGCGGTCATAATGAGAAACGAGCAAAGTACCGGGTTCTTGGAAAACAGTACAAGTAACGTCCTAATACCTCAAATCATGAGAGCGCAAAGTCTTTAAAATTTCTAAGGTATAAAGTTCTCCAGTTCAATGCAACTTATGACTTGTATGTAGGAGTAACATAAAAGACACTAAACTTTGTTTGGAGTAGAGCAAGATGGTTTTAGAAAGAGGAACTCAACTGTTTAAAACTTTTATTTCGAATCATACAATAGAGAAAAAACTAACAGATAAATTCACGTAGCTTTTCTAGACATGGCTAAAGCTTTTGATGATGTTAACAGAAGCAACCTCTGCTCAGTAACAGCACGTGGCCTACATCCCACCAAGTTAATTAATGAAAGTCGCAAAAAGGGTAAAATAACCATAAAATTAGGAAAAATAGAGAATAAAAAGTTTTTTGCAAATAAGGGACTGCAGAAAAGGTGTTAACTGTTATTTACCCTTTTTAACACCTAAGTAAACGACAGCATCAAAGCATAAATGCAATATTTAGATGTGCACCACATAATACGCTTAAGCCCGTTTTTAAGCAACGAAGGCTTTGCATCTTAAAGATGAGTAGCCCTAGAACATTATGGCACATTACATTACTGAATGAAAATATAGAAAATATGCCAACGTACTGGCTTGTCTCTCCCCAGTATTTGCAGTGATTATAATTGCGAATGTGGCTGAAGAAGGTTGTTTTAATAGTTCCAAAATGCGCTTTTTCCAGTTTAAATTGTTATAAATATAGACACTTAAATATTTTAAAGTTTTCACCATTTTTTATTTCTTCACTATGTGTTACTGTTATCGTTGGTATAGCACCGATAGATGTGTTTTGAAATGAGGGCGAGACCATTCGCAGAAAAAATAAGAAACGAAACTATGCTTCAAGAACTATACTAAAACTCGAGACAATTGAAAGAAGAATGAGTCGAAACTGGTGGCAGAAACATGTATAAATGAAGAACTGGGTTTTGGAAACTTTCTAAATCAAATGGAATAAGATACACAAAGCGATAAAAACAAGATTGGAAGACAAGTTGTGAAATGTAATTGATTAGGTGCAGTGGAAGGTACGCAGTATTAAACAATACGTTCCAAATTATTTATTTATTTGTCTACCCATGGATTAATACCACCAGGTTAACTGTAGTGGATTATTATTTATTGAAGACTGAAAGCATAATTCCAGCTTGCCTGTAAGGGTTTGACTAAATTGAAAATTTATATATATATATGCACCACGGCGCTATTTAAACCTTTGAGCTATTTTCATGTGGTATTATTATATAGATGGACGTCAACAACATTTTTGCCTTCATCACGTTTTAATTTTGGCGTAACAATGGAAACTTGAACTAAGGTATATTAGTGGATATGTGTTATGGAGTAAGGTCTACAATGACAGTAACGTTGTCAACAGTACCTGTTATAAACAGTTTGGCAAATGAATTAAATAAGAGAAGTCATGTTACGTGCCAGAACTAGAGTCGATGTACTCGTATGATTTATTGCACGATATAAAAATACACAGCCCAACGGAATTAAAGGTTCACATTTCGAAGCCCCTTTATGTGCACTCATTGCAACGCTTAAGTTTGAAATTTGGCTCAAAGATGCGAACAACCTTTTTCTGTAAAGGTTCAAAAGCGTGGCGCTTCAAACAACAAGGTGGCGACAGTTGCGAAAAAAAAGACCACAGCTCAGAAGTTCATATCACCAGTAATGAGTGTTAATGGTGTGGCATTGGCGCCAAATTCCACCACAAGTTTGCCCAATGCTACCGTGCAAATGTCACACGATCGGAAGGTCCTCACATCCACCCTTATCCCGCAATGACAAGGTTTGAAATCACGTAGATTGCTTATGAACGGCTTAGAAAAACATTCCAGATACTGTCACTCGGAATCGCACGAAGAGGCCACAGGGGGTGGCATAAAGAGTGTCAGCAAAAGCACACCTCTCCATGCTACGTTGATTCCCACACATTTCGCAGTCGAAAACGACAGTTAAGAGTGCTATGAGCTACAGGACGAGGTTGTCATCAACCTTTGGCGCTGCTAAAATCCGCAGATGTTTCAACCCTCCTGTAAGGACACTGTGTGGCTGCATGCCCATTGAACACGGTCCCATCCGTTTTGAGTGCACCGCGATCGCAAGTTTTGCTGTCATGTACCAGACCGTTCAGAACCATTCGACGAAATTTGCACGTGATCTGAAGCAGGTAAGGCTGCTTAGCTTTTCCGGTGCTCCTATTCTTTCTCCTCCTGTGGCGTTATTACTGGGGGATGTGAAATTGACTTATGCGTGAATCAAACGACAAACGGTCCTTCTAACAACCACCCCCGGCAAAAACCTCGCTGCTATTCGCCCACCTTTTTTGAGAATTATACAAGTGTCTGTATAGACAGAACCAGTGACGACGTACTAGGCGCTTGGAGACTGTCAAATTCTACACCTTCAGATGGAAAGCACAGTGAAAACCAGAAACGTTTTATTTGAAACAATTAGGTACACCTCCCACCTACTTCTGTACATAGTCGCCGCTCCAACTTCGAGTTTTGTCGTAGTGTTGTATCAAATTTCCAATAGCCTCGACACAGAAAGCATCCGTCTGTGCTTTCGGCCAGTTATCTGTACTGGTCTGCAGCTCGTCGTCTGTGGAAAATATTTGTCTTCATATCTAGCGGTTCTTGTGAGCAGAGATGAGACTCAGGGGGAGCCAATTACGGACGGTATTGTGGGTGATCCAACATTTCTCATCGGAAACGCTGCAGGAGCGTCTCCATTGCCCCTGCAGTGTGCGGCCGAGAATTGGAATGCAGCTGCTCCACAGTTGCGTTATGTGGGCTGCGTGACACAGGCGAAATCTCTAACCAGGCCTTCCTACATGACGGGAGACGCTATTCCCTACGCATCCTTGCGTGCTCACTGTTCTCTCATAACTAAAAAGAGCGACGAGACACGATAGACGGACATACTAGAGACAGTGTCCAACACACGTGTGCAAAGCTTTACCGAATTTTTCCAGTGGTTTCCATTTCGCGACTGATCGGAACTTACTTTCTGGACAACCCTGGTAAATGCGAAAGAGCAGCAGCATAGCTTGCCTTCAGGCGCTTGATACTCTCGTGACGGGTTCTGCCTGTACGGGTACATCACTAAAAATCTCAGGAGAGGTGGTTTTTATCAACGAGGATTTTGCCTAACTGGGGAGTCTTGGACAGGCCTCTGGCCGTTTTATTCACCCATGTGCCGCTGTCGTATCCTCCCATGACCATGCCACAGGAAGACACAAAAATTAAGCTGTGCTGGAAACGGGTAAGAACGGCGTGCCATCAGCATTAGTCCTTGCAGCGACTACCCCCTCCAGGGCAGTGCATTCGAGATAATACAGTCACAACCTGGCCCAAATGAGTAACAACGCAACTTAATTATTATTATAATTATCGAGCGCCTGTATCGGGAATGGACGAAAAATCCCAATTCTGACACTGTCGTTTACATTTTAGACGCGAAACAATTGTCACCACGGATATCCATACTTAAGCCGTGTGCATCCACATCGAGCAAAGATATGCCCGCAAAGGAGGTATTACTGCGCGTATCTGCATCCGTGCAGACTTTTATGATCACTTGCTAGAAGTGTGCAGTATTCTTTGACCAGCACTTATTTCCCGTATTTGGATTGGCAGTGAACGCCGTACACACCACCCTGCCTCGTGGCGCGGCGAAACGACGGTGAGTGGTTGCGCGACGCGCACGGCTGCCCGCGTCCGGCGAGCGGGGGCCCAGGCCCGCGTCTGAGGCGCCGACTGAGTGGCGGCGCCCGCGGAGCCGCGGCCTTGCAGTGACGCAACGAGGACCTCCATTGGCTGACGAGGCGCACCGGCCGACCAATAAGCGCCCTGCTTCCGCTCGTGCGCCGTACCCCTGCCTGCGGAATCGCAACGCGCGCACCGCTAGCCTAGGGCGTAACAGCGTACGGGGCGGTTGGATCCGCTACGTAACCGCTGCTGGCACCAGTAACTGAAGGGAGCCACGCGACTGATGTTTCGAGAAACAAATATCTAAGCTGAGAAATAGGTTACTTTACTGTAAGTAATTTCTGATTGCATAAAGCAGGCATTCCGCGACTTTCTGTCACTACGAACCATAAGACATTTTTAGAAATCTGGGCGTACCCCTACAGCTGTTTCACTTTTTAACGAATCCCGTGGTTGGGGAGGAGGTAAGGGTTGGGTGGCCATTGCCGCAGGGGATTTAGGAACGGTATGGGGCAGGGGGATAATTTTGCCAATCTTGATTAGTGCTATCGTAACAAATAATACGAAATTAAATTAAACTGGTTCTGGTACAGATATTCAGTGAGTAATAGACAAATGACGTTTAAAATACAGGATGACAGTTATCGAACTATATGAAAAAACGTAAATTAGTTACAAAATACGGCTTGTACACACTACAGATATTCGGATTCGGGTTATGACATGTTCTATATGCCTGCCATCATTGGCGATGATGTGGCGCTGACAAATAGCGAAATTCAGCACGACTCGCTGAAGCGTGGGAACATTGACTTCCTGAATGCTTGTTTTCAACTGAGAAATGGCTCTTGAGATACTGCTGTACACCTTGTCTTTCATACAGCCCCACAAAAAGGAAAAGCATGTGTTCAGACCCGAAGAGTATGGCGGCCAATCAAGGCCCTTATCTGTGGCCTCTGGATATCCCAGAGCTAGAATGCGGACCCCAGAGTGCTACTCCAGGACATCACTCTCCTCCTTCAATGGGGTCGAGCTCCGTCTTGCGTGAACCACATCTTGTCGAAATCAGTGTTACTCTGGGTAATGGAGATAAAATCATCTTCCTAAAGCTTCACGTACCGTTCGGTAGCCACCATGTCATCAAGGAATATCGCACCGATTATTCCGTGACTGAACAGTGCACAGCACACAGTCGCCTGTTGAGGGTGAAGAGACTTCTCGATAGCAAAATGCTGAGTCTCATTATCCCATATAAGTCAGTTTTGCTTTTGTCGAACTCATCCAAATGAAACTAGGCTTCGTCGCTAAACCAAACCATACCATGCGCATACCAATTCCCATCATGCCCTGCGGCCAACAGTGCAGTTTGAACGTCTTAACGGAAACCGATCAGAAGTTATGACGATTTTATTTCACATAGTTCAATAATTGTCACCCTGTGTTTATTAAACTTGTACATTACAAATAATATAAACCAGCCGTAAACGAGAGTAATAATCTGAACACCGAATATAGTAAATTAGAGTCCAAAAGGCTGTTTTTGGTACGAGTACCACTGTCTGGAAACCTCGGGCGTAAATTACCCTGAGGCACGCACTCTTAATTTAATATACCGAAAGTCCTCGATTTTTTAAAGAATGGAACTCCCATGTATAAAACGCATTCAGAAGTCTAATTATTTCACAAATGGGTTAAATTGTTCAATAGTTAATGTTAAGCACGAAAGTGAGGAAAAGTTTAGAAAATAACTGAAATTATGCATAGTTTGTTGGAAGTCGCTAAGTGCTCTAATTATGAAAGCTAGCTTCTCAAGCATCTCAACGTTTACGCCGCAAATGTCCTCAACTATGTGTCGTACAATATAATTTTGCAGGTACATTGAACGGTTTGTGTAGTTAGCGTCAGCGAAGTGTTGTCACTAGTGCTAGTGGTAAAGAATTAATAAATTAAAATGTCGTGTCTGACGCTGAGGTTTTATTGCATGAATAGTGAAAAAGTAGTAAGTGATGACTTCTTCCCTTTAATCTCTGCAAGTCGATAAGAGATCTCATTCTAAAATACCGGAGAAATGAAATCCGTGTATTTGTACGGCGTCTGTTACGCTTCCTCAAGAAAACACGGTTTTTAACTGTAAAATATGTCTTTTTAACCCTTTCATGGTTAAAATTTATTCTGAACATATTTGAAAAATGAAAGGCCAAGAAATTTCTTCATTTGTGATAAATAATACACTCGCAATACCAAAAAAAATCATGCTAACCGATTCTGAAAATCTATGAAGTGTCCCGCGAATCTAACTAGATCGATGTTTTCATATGAAACTAGGATTTTCAAGGTGAAATTCTTAATTTTAGAAAAATCGTATTAGGACGACAATTACGGAAAAATATAACAATCAGTAACAAAACATATTTATTTTTCTGACAATGACAAACATGAAATATCGTATGCAGGTATTCAACCTAACACTTGAAGGTGGCTTTGACTTACCACACACCAATCTTTTGTACATTCACTGATGTTTTCAGGAGCATTTATGTCTGACTACATAAAAATTATGTACAAACCAGAAGAATTACTGAGACGCGTTGTAATGTTCCAAAACAAGTATAAGAAAGCATAAGTAGTTACTGCAGACATTCTTGGAAGGAGACAAACTGTAAACACACTCCGCTCCATGTTATTGCTCACAGCTTTCTGTATATCCACTCACGGTCAGTAGCATTTTTCTCCCAGTTCCGAAAGCATCTCGCTGCATGCGAGTACTCGATAAATATGAGATGTAGACGTCACAACGACCGCAAATGCGTATTACGTCAGTGGGACATATGCGTCCAATCAACCACGAAAGGACTGAAATTTCACCAAAAGACAATATATATTTTAATGAGTAGATTATGACAGCTTATTAAATTCGGTCAATAATCACGTGAAATTCTGAAAATTACATTTTTGTTGTCCTTGGAACCTGTTAGATGGGCAGCCTGCAACTGGTATCAGGATCTGGGTTCCAGAATAGTCGCTTAATAATGGACACTGTTCAGTCACACTAATGAGACCTTCTGTCAATAGCATGAACAACCACCATTTGCAGCGTGGACCACTGCGAGACGTGCAAGAAGAGAGTCAGTGAGGTTCTACGCTAGTGTTTTCGGTTGCGAAACGATGGTGCGAACAGCTGGATCGAGGAGGTCCCACAGATTCTCGATTGGGTTCCGGGCAGTTTCGGTGGCCGAGAAGTTCTAGGCGCTTAATTCCGGAACCACGCGGCTGCTACGGTCGCAGGTTCGCGTCCTGTCTCGGGCATGGGTGTGTGTGATGTCCTTAGGTTAGTTAGGTTTAAGTAGTTCTAAGTCTAGGGGACTGATGACGTCAGATGTTAAGTCCTATAGTGCTTAGAGCCATTTGAACCATTTTCTGAACCGGGCATTTTGGTGGACGGAGAAGTACGGTAAACGCATCGTGGCACTCTTCGAACCACGCACGTATACTGCGAAATATGTGACACACGTTGCACTGACCTGCTGGTAGATGCCATCGTACCGAGGGAAAACAAACTGCATGCAGAGATGGACATGGTCCTCAAGGATAGGTGCATACTTGTGCTAATCCACTGTGACTTTAATCAATGCGGAATCTTGTAAATGTTCCCATCCTTGGTCCGAAAGCCAATGATCATGCCGTAATGGACGTTAGATAATACGCCCCGTTTCAGCATTCCGACAACAAATGCACCTTTTCGCGTCCCTCTGACACACTTTTTGTACCCTCCACTGTTAGAGCTGCTACCTACCATTTGTGAGTGGTTATTTCACGTTGATGCGTAACATAATCGGCGTTCACATTAATGTGGCTGGACGTGTAGATGTCTTGAGCACATTTGATTGATAAATTACAGACTGATCGACATCAATATGATGTGTGACACTCAGGGCATGAATACACTCGTTGTGACATGGAAGCAAACAGCCTCTAAACAGCATCTTAAGGAATTTATTACCTGCTATGTAATGCCCCACAGCTTCATGACGATTGCTGACTGGAGGTTGGTAAGCAGAAACGCATCATCCCATTGCATAGCAGACATATGAGGGGCTGGATAGACTAGTCAAGCATCCTTACATTCCTCAATGCGTTTGTAGTGTGAGCTACAGTGTGGAGTTTTACGTTATCCTGATAGCGTACGCCATTTGGTACCATCTTCCTGACGAGTGTGACAACACAGTTCACCATTATTGTCACGTACCGGCGAACATTCATTTTCTCTTCAACAATTACCAAATCAGTTTTGTTGTTGTGCCCCGTCTGTCCCTAAACCATGAGTCGAGGAGTGGAAGTGGTTTTGGTGTCAAGAGTCGATGCTACCTTTCACTAGGTCGACTACGGACATGGCACCGACCTGACCGCCATAAGCAGAAATGAGACTCCACGAGTGCCACTCAGTGCCCCGTTACACTTTGACTCTACGCCGTGCCCGTCTCTTGTCTATGGTATCGTGACAGTGGTAAATTGTGGATGATAACACGAGATCTAAACTCTGCTTGCTGTAACCTGTTCCTGATGGTTCGTGGTGACAGCCTGCCTGTAATCACTGTCCGAATTTCAACTATTCCCATTCGCGTATTCATCAGAGCAAGTCGAATAATTTTACGATCTTCTCGTGGCTTGTACCTTCTGGAAACAACGGGGTACTTTTTACAACACTGTCGTCCCGAGTTCGTCTCATTACCACTCGTTATGCAGGCACCTCACCACAGCCAAGCCTACAACTGTTTTCTTTATTCATAACAATTCGTATAAGGATAAAAATTAACATATTCCATATACTTGGAAAAAATTGAAGTATTAGGTGAGTGACTTCGGTCAAAGTATTTCTGGCGTAGCACTTTCCATCAAAGCGTTTCCATCAGTGACTTTAACATTACGAATAGGCCTTTTGTATCATTACCACAAATGCCCAGTATTTACTTCGCGCAGAACCAACTATTATTTAGCATGCAAGGGATAGTCACGACCTCTTCAGGATCCGCGCTTCAACTGAAAAGTGGTTATATTTAGTAATACAGGCGTATACCAGACGGGTGAGAGTAGAGCAGTTCATATAGCCACATAACATGAAAGACAAATGAGAAGGCTTACTAAATGTTTCATGAAATTATTAAAAGACTGTTCGAAACTAGTCACCAATAAAATTAAGTATGGACGCCACTACAATGGAAAATAAAAATAGTGGTCTGTCGATTTACTACTTCTTGGTCCTCCCGTCTATGTCATGTTCGAATTCCATATACGAACAGCATTTTTTAGTAGTTATCATAATGTGTTACGAATTAAACGTTCTGAAAGTCTAGACAGATCCTTTTACTCATCGAATGTCACAGCTATTTATGGTATGCGGCCTAACTAACGTCAAAACACTTCCTCCCTCCAGCTCCCCCCACCCAAAACAATCGCAGAATATATGAAAATTATTAGTAAACAAACGTAGGGTGTCAGAAGAAAGTTGAAATTCCATAAAATCAAACCTTTGCCACTTCAGCGAAGCGTTGTCATTACCATTAGTGGCTGAATCCGCAGGAGACAGTTTCGCAGCCACAGCAGTCGAAGATCATATCATTGCCACAGAATTTAAGCGGACGGAACTGCAAGCAAAATGGCGGGAGCTGAGAAAAAAGGAACAATTAGTCATATTGGATTACATATTTAACTTGCATGGAGAAGCGTTCAGTAGTCACAATATCGCACTCTACCTGGTTTATACGGAGCTTGAGTAAACCATAAGAACACCAGGGAAAGCATACAATCCAACTTACCTTCTTCCAAAGATGAAGAATGATAGAAGTATATACAGTGATTTGGCTGAGAATACACAGCTTTCCTAGGATGCCTGGGTTACACTTCAGTGGTCGCCAAGCTTAGGAAGTTTCTGAACTAACGTACCGTTTTTCAGTCCTACTGTAAGCTGCCAAAAGAAACTAGGACAGAACTTATATGAATGAAATGAATTTTAATTAAACTGGGTATAGAAAATCGACATCGTGCGAGTATTTTACACCAGCAGAAAAATTATCCTACCGGAGTTCAAAGAAGACGAATATGTTTCTGTTTAAAATACTTAAAAATTGTGATACCAGCTGCCTCTTCCTCAGCACCTTTAAAATTTTCCCAAAAATTGTGGCATCCGAACATATTCCCATGCAACTCACTTCTCATTCCGCAAGCTACTCTAACTGTAACTCGTTGTTCGTCGCTTATATCCATCCAGTCCTTCCTGCCCATTCTCACTCACTTATTCAACCCAACTCATTGTCATTAGCTCTCTGTGTCTCTCTGTCATTGTCCCCTGTTTCACAGCCACAGTCTCTTTCGTTCTGTCCTACTATTACTGTCTTCTATTACTGCCACTGTCTCCATCCTGCTCTTTCTTCCTGCTACTACATCGCTCTCTTCCTCGTTGTCATTGTCATAGACTGTTTCTCTTCATCATTGGCTCTCACCTACTTCCACTTTCTCCTTCTCTTTATTCTACTGGTGCTGTCGCTTCACTCTTTTTCTAGCACTGTTCTGCCACTGCCAAGTATGTTTCACTGCCATTGTGTCCGCAGCTCGTGCTGCCCCAGGATCACAGGGTCCGGGGTTCGATTCTCGGCCGGGTTGGGGATTTTCTCTGGGCTCTGTGTGTTTGTGTGGTCCTCATCATATCATCATCATCATCATCATTCACGCCAGTGACTCAATTGGACTGCGTAAAAATTGGGACTTTGTATGGGCGCTGATGACCGCGCGGTTGAGCGCCCCACAAACCAAACATCATCATCATGACTGTCATTATGTCCCTGTCTCTTTCTCATACTGTCATAGTCTCCTTCCCTCTTTCTATACCACAACCACAGTTACACTCGTATCTTCCAGTATTTATTACTTTTCCTCCTTTTTCCCACTGCCTCTGTCTCCTTCTGAATCAGCATAAGAAAGCACAAATATGTTAACATGCTAAACTTTTTGGGAAAATCTGTGTAGGTGCTGAGAAAAACAGAATGAGGCAGCTGGTTCCTCAGTTTTCAGTCAGAGTATTTCAATAAACAGGGGCATATTCGTCTGTATTGTTCTCCGGTGGGAGCATTTTTCTAATGGTTCCCTTCTTTTTCCTACCACAGTAGGGAATGTCGCTCATATAAAAAGAACTTTATGAGTTAGAAAAAGTTTGATAATTTGGTGACGTGAAACTGCAATAACACAAAAGTAATTATACACTTCAGGTCAGATTTAGCTACACAGAAGTTTTGTCTGTGTTTCAGTACTATAACGTCGATTTTGCAGACCTCTTCTGACGATAACAGAGACACTTCACAGCATATTTTTCCGTGATTCGTCACTTTCTAAACTACGTTTTCGCTTCAAACCGGATTTTACATGCCTGTTTAGGTAGGACAGGTTTGAACCTCTGTATCTCGGAAACTGATAAAGATACCAAATAAATTTTCAAATCTGTTCGAGATAGGGATCTTAGGAATGTGTCGTAAGAATTTCAGCCATTTGCTGTGCGTAGCAGTCTTGGAATTCGCGACTCGGTTTTGTATGAAAAATGGTAAAAAAATTATCTTCGTGATTTTCTAAAGAATCACCCACGAACTAATGGTGCCTCCATAAGCTCATTAATGCCCTCTGAAGACCACATCAATGAAAAAAGAACCAATAGGTTTGCTCCATTTTCCTACGCGGGAAATGTGTAATATTCAAACATTTTCCCATGTATTGTACTATAGTTACAGTAATAAGATCCTTCTCTTGGGTATACAAACAGTCCTTAGTCCCAGGGTTATCCAGGACATTTAATCCTACCTTTCTATCGCTAACAGACCCAGAGATATGAGCCCCGGAAGAAACACGTTTTTATGCGCGGCGTTTAGGAACGTATGAGGTAGCGCATGCTGTTCCCTGCGTACCGATAAGAAATAAATTCAAGTTTGGTTAGTCTTAAATTGCACGTGTAACAACAGATTTTTTTTACCACAGCTATTAACTTTAATGAGAATGACTGGCACTCCTTTTTTGTCATCAACAGATTTATTTTTTAATCTGGGGGAATAGGTAGTTGCTACATTGGATAAACAAGCAGTTGTTGTGAGTGGCGTCTGAGCTCATTGCAGGAGTTCAGGTTAGCCAACATGAACGTTACCGCTATCTACGGAAAATATACCCGCTAGCTACTAGTAGCCCACGATCGACGTTTTGGCGCTCACGGCAGTAACATATGAGAGAGCTTCTACCAGCAGGAACTCCGCTGCTATTTAAGCGCCGTGTGGTCTCGTTCATAGAGCTTTTCTCTGGGAGTGTGCTGTGGGAACTACCGTAAGGCTTCTGGATGCACACCGAGCGTTGGAGTCGATCGTTAGCTGCGCCCGTCCGGAGCTGTTGATTTATCTCTCAGTGAATTCTTTATTGTTTGGATGTTTTATATGCTCGGTACATTTAATAAACGGCTGAATAATTGTCAGCTTTATTGATTAACTGAAATATTTTCGTACGTAATTACCGGGCTGGTTATTATTTTCAACATTCTGTTTTGTAATTGTGGAAAGTTCCTAACTTGTGTGTTCAGTTA